>NC_047525.1:6848659-7148659 GCF_902827115.2 Pseudochaenichthys georgianus
ATTTGATATTAAACAAACTAATTATAGTAGATTAACTTTTCAAAAGTGTACAGTAATTTACAATAACACAGGAATAATAAACGGAGCGCTCTCTCCCTCTCCTGACAGCCTGCCAGTATCATGCAGCACACGGATCAGTAATGAGTGACCCGACAGTGAAACTAAACATATCTATAACTAGTTTAGGTAGTTTGAGAGGTAATTAAAAATAGCTACGTGTCATATTCTAACCTGAAGTGTGTGTTTTGTCCGCTCACCGCTGCATGTGATCATGCAGAGCTGAGTGTCGACTCGTCAGC
Source organism: Pseudochaenichthys georgianus (assembly GCF_902827115.2). Taxonomy (NCBI): domain Eukaryota; kingdom Metazoa; phylum Chordata; class Actinopteri; order Perciformes; family Channichthyidae; genus Pseudochaenichthys; species Pseudochaenichthys georgianus. The sequence continues at coordinate 6,848,959 of NC_047525.1, forward strand.
AGCAGCTGATCTCTCTCTCCCGTCAGATTAGACTTCACTCGCGTTTATGTCCATATCGATCAGATCTAGCTAGTTCTAGCTAATGATAGGACTACCTACTTATTAAAAGACACCTAAACAATAAGCGTCGCTATGCAACTGGGTGAGGCCGCAAAATATAGCGCAGCATTATGCATTTGTTTACATGCCCACCGGAACCCCGAGGCATTACCAACAGATCAACCTATACAGGACATCTCTTTCTCCATATTAAGTGTTAGACATTAGAATTGACTATTCTTGTCTGTCACATTAGTGGCGCAAGTTGCGCAACTGATGCGGTATTGCGCTAAACGGAAATTATTTTGACCGGGCGCTTTGACCGGAGAGATTTAGATTTGCCGGTCTTCAGCATATTTTGCCGGTCATAGTCCGGTAATTAGCGGCTAACAGGAAATCTGACACACACACACGCACACACACACACACACACACACACACACACACACACACACACACACACACACACACACACACACACACACACACACACACACACTTCCCTGACCCAACATACTCGCATAAACCAAATCACACAGATATATTCACTTGTACTTCTCAAACCTGGATGACCATAACCAGACATGTGTTTGCACTCTCATACCTCTTTATTTTTTCCTCTTATTACACATTTCACTCATTCTTTTAGTATCTATCCACTTTCTTGAAATGTTGTTTTTAGTTTTTACGGTCAGAAAAAAAGGTTCCAAATCTCATTTAAAGTGTTTTAATGTCTGTTTAATTTTCATATGTTTTAAATATTGTTTTCATACATATACAAGCAGAAACATAATGTACCACTGTGCAGCTAATTTTACAAACGTGTTGCCTTGGAAACACTGAGGTAGGCTTCCTGCCAACTAGTTAACACAATTGAATTATAGACACGTGTGCGAGGAATTGTGGGTATGTTCTCTCCACGTGCTGTGTTGCCTCACTGTTGTCTCGCTGCCAAGATGCTGATAGCTTCAAGATGTAAAAAAAGGAGGGAGACTACAAGGAGAATACAGCAAAGGAAAAAAAATGACACAAAGTGGACAAAATGTGAAATAAAACGAGGCAGAGACATCTTGCTACTGCTTGCTTCACTGAAACCAAAAGCCCTGACAATCCACTGGAGCCTCACAAATCACCAGCACTGGTTTTTAAAAGGAAAGTCAACCTTCTCCAAGGAGACTATTTAAAACGAACTAGAATGAGCTCAGTGCCATTACATGAGTTTATTACACAAGCATCATGTTCTTGTGGTTTGTTTCTGTCTGCAACCTTGGATCACTGGAGAATTACACAACACAAACTGAATTTCTTTTTTTTCAGGAATATTAGTTATGATTAGATTCAATTTGATTTGATTGTACTAAATGAAATGTTACATTAGCCAAAGTATTGACACTCGTATCGCATAGTTAAATCTCATCCATCAAATAATTGACATTAAACAGCCTGTACTCTGGAAAATACTGTCAATACAATGTGGAACCTGTCTGGCGGCTGCTTCCATTCAGACACAAGGGCATCAGTGAGGTCAGGCATGGACAAGGCTGTTACAGCAAATTCAACTCAGAAAACCACTTTGGTATGGACCTTGCTTCGTGCATTGGGTGACTGTTATGTCGAGAAAGGAAAAAGCCTTCTCCAACATATTGCCACAGAGTTGGAAGCATGCATATCTGAAACATTGCTGTGTCCTATAGCATCATTTGTTGAAACTAAGAGCCTCACAAGAGAGCCTAACTAACACAGCCCCAGCCTAACAGTAAAAGTCCATAAGAGCATTTGGATGCGTGGTTATAATTGTTGCCATATAGTGTACTGTACAAAGTATATCCGCGGTCCCTCCACACCTCACAATTTGACTGCTTAACAGAGATGAAATCTGTTTATAATGAAGCATTTTTTTCCAAAGCTGATCTTCTGCTTCAGCAAGCCAAACCCAATAAAAATATGAAAATACGTATTTAGAAATCGTGCCCAGATCATGCAACTAATCCTACTAAGCTTTGAACAACGGCCCAGAATGTGCTATGTGTCCCTACCCACTGGGGGAGAGGGAAAGAGAGACGGGTGAGTTTGTGAGTGTGCATGCATTTGTGACTCCGACCGGTCCTGCTAGCCATTGTTAGCCCAGGGCGCTAGTCAGTTTACACACACCAGCCCTAGCTCACTTGTGTGTGTTTCTTTGTAAATGTGCATGCCAATTATGTATGTGTGCTTGAATGCTTTTCTGTGTTTGCTTGAGTCTTTTTGGCAGGTGACTCAATCTTCATAAACGCCAATCCCAAATCACTCACACGGTACTACAGTGAGCAGAAGGCTTAATGATCTTAAGTGTGTGTACGTGTGTGTGTGTGTGTGTTTGCTTGTGTGTGTCATCAATGACTCATCAATGCAGCAGCACACAGCTCAGTCTTACAGAAAAGTAGCTCACAGAGAGGAACGATTTGTGTGTTTGTTTGTGTTTTTAGCAATTATGTTAACAGTGGGGAATTACTTTACTCTCTTTATTTGTGTCCATGAGCACACCAAACTTTTATATATAACATTTTGTATATTTATATACAACTGTTATAAATTGGGTTATTGATAAGTAAATATAGATACAATTGATGAAAGCAACATTATGTAACTCATTGAAATAACACATTTATAATATGTTAAAATAACACTATTCATCAAGCAGAATTTTTATTTTTTTATTTGTCTCATTCTATAACGGTCAATCAAATATTTGTGTGGCTTTCTAACTTGCTTTTATGGCATTTTATGAATTCAATCATTTAACAATGTATGGACATTTTGATGAAAGGGAAAAAGAGGTAGGAAATAGACTGCTGGAACACTGAAAGTGGAGGAACTAAAAGGATTGTCATGGGAATCACTGAGTTTTATGGAGGTTTGTCAAGGTGGTGCAGGCAGAATATTAAAAAAGCAGAGTGAAACCTCAGCTGGGACCTCACTGAAACACTCTGTTGTAACTGCAGAGAGCCCTTGAGCAAGGCACTTAACCCCTGCTCTCTCACCAGAGCTACGCCAAGGCCAACAATAGGTCTGTTGTAACACTGGGCAGGGTGAGTGAGGATCAGGACTGTGAAGCAGAGAGGGTTCTCCACATGATGTTTCTACTCTCTGCCCTGATACAGGATTTTGGGTTTAAATGCTAATTTCAATATTTTAGGAGGGAACATTTTAAGCACATCGGCATCAAAACAGTTAACTTCAAACTATAACTAAATGGCAAGAAAGGCTGTATTTGTGTTTGGATACATTTCTGTATCAAGTGTACCCAGTGTTGGGAAAATTCACTTTCTACATGAACTAGTTCAGTAAGTTCACAGTTCACACATTTTAAAATGAACTAGTTCAGTTCATAGTTCAAAATGTTGAACTAAAGTTCATGGTTTCAAAAATGAACAAATTTATAGTTTATAGTTATTTTTTCAATACGTTGCTGCGAGCTATTATTTGTCTCCTGTACGATGTTAATGGGATTTGGGTGGTAGTGGATCTGTTTTGGCTCTCTTTTTTATTCGCCACTCGCACATACCGTGAAAGGCTAGTCGTGTGCTTATTCTCAATGTGCCGTTTAAGGTTTGTTGTCGACGTCGTCGATGTACTACGGACTTGCTTTTTCAAACCGGGCGGACACTGTTTACAGGCAAACGTTTGATTTTTTCCGTCTGAGTCAGTACTGACTTTAACGTAAAACTCTTTTAAATGCTCATACGCCGACGCCGTAAAGCAGGGGTGGGGAACCTTTTTCCTCTCAAGGGCCCTTTCAATTTTTACAATATCCTCAGAGGGCCGTACAAGTTATTGACCTCTGCTTAAAAAAACTAAAATCACAGCCCATTCATTTCATTCTGTGCAAAGAAAAAGCAACCTCTTAATCCAGATATCTCACCATGACTCGCGTATGCATGCACGTGCAGGGTGTGGCGTGACCACCAAAACAGAAAGATATGGACACAAGATGTGTGCAAATGTATTTAGTTTCCTATCCATGTGAACATGATTTAAGTGGGGTGGGGGACCTAACCTCCTCTAGGGGGTCCGGGGGGCATGCTCCCCTGGGAAGATTTTTTTTTAAATGTTGAAGTTAAAAGCATCAATCTGGTGCACTCTGAGAGCAACATTAGGAGATCTATGAACACATCTCTCAACACCCAAACACAACTGTAAGCAGATTTTCTTTTAATGTATGGATATTTGACAAATCACTCCCCTTTCAAACTGTATTCTTCTTTATTAATAACTGTCAGATAGTATTTTATACCTGTTTACTTTATTCTCTTATTTTTTTTATAACTATAATGATCATATAAAGATGTGCCTTTACCTCACTGGTTGTAGACAAAGCTTCTTATATTCGTTAGCATAGCTAGCTAACCAGATGCTAATGATAACAACACAGTTATTGACTGTCTGATCAGTGTGACAGATGAGCAGATCGCCACTGGGCTTTCAACTAAAGACACAGACACGCAGAAACTGCGGCATGTGTATGGACTTATCGGTACTGCAATTTCTGAAGTACTGGAGTGGCGTTCTGGTGCTCTCCGTCAGAACTGCACCCCTGTCAGTCGAGACATATACCACGTGATGACACGTTAGGCTCGTGTTGTGTTCAAAGACCCTGACCGTGGCCAGGAAAAACAGGCACTCGCTTGTTTAATTTTGTTGCGGTCTAGATTTCTTTCATTTTTTTATTTGTTGCGTGTGTTTATAAATTACCTCGAGGGCCGTACCAAATTGTCTCGCGGGCCGTATACGTCCCGAAGGCCGGAGGTTCCCCACCCCTGCCGTAGAGTCTCACTCTGAGCGAGTGCTGCTGCAGCTGCTCTCGGCTTCGTCCATACTAATTCATTCATTCATTCAATGCTCGCCGGTTCCGCGGTTCCACATTGTTTGTTGTGAGGAGTCTGATATATTTAGTATATTTATATTTTAGTGCGACAGCCAGGGGTGACAGGCGCGTACGCGTCACAGGCAGCTTGCTGTTGACAGATTGGGTGGTTTTCCGCATTATTTTGAAGCCTGTTTACGGTGTGTTTTAACTGGGTTTTCGGCTGAAAGGCATATGAAATCTGGCACACTTTTGAACGCCGTTATAATACAGTGCTGAGAATGAACGCACTTTTGAACACCGTTATACAGCGCTGAGAATGAATGCGTTCTCAATTACGTTCATCTAGCGGAAATACAGTACGTTCAGTTCACGTTCGCCCAAAATATGAACGATCGTTCATTGAACGCGTTCAGGTACATCACTGAGTGTACCCCATGTGTTCCTGTGTTTGTGTGTACTGTATGTTCTGTAGGTACAGTTTTTTCAGGGATTACTTAATCCATTTGTTGAATGCTTCTACGGACACATTTTTTATTATTATTCCGCCGGTATTTTGGCCCTCTTCTTCTCCCGCATTGAACATCGCAGAAACTCCGTTCAAACATCAAAACGTTCAGCTCGGTCGGGAATCGATGGCTATTACTTTTCTCATTCATAACTTTCATAATTCCAGAGATACATCCCATAATACATCACATTTTTAACATTGAAGTCAATGGAGGAAATCTTCAGACTTCAACAAATCTTCATGCGACTTCAACTGCTAACTGTTCATTCATACTTTCACTCAGAAACCTCATTCCAACTTCAAAATGTTACAAATCTTTCTGACATTATTCGTGTAAAAAATCTTTTTAATCTGATTCTTACTTTGAGAGATATTAACATTTGTTCAGACCTTGTTTTAGAGGTTTTATTCACATTTCACGAGTGCGTGATGTCACAGCTAGAGGGTAAGAAATCTTGAAATGTGCCTTCATATATTTTTTTTAAACTGCCATAATTCCCAAACCCTACATTCCTGGGACATAATCTTTCATGATAAACGTAGGAAAACATCTCGTAGCTTGAAAAATGACAAATAATTAGGCAAAATAATTCAACAAAATAACTCTTGAGGGCATGAAGTGACAAAAACGTTCAAAATTCCTCCATTGAAGTCCATTGTAATTTCAGGCAGATATTTCCTCAAGGTAGCAGCCGCACACCTTTAGTTAAACTGCCATGAAACACAATGTGGCTGTAAGTCCAATCGACACGGTCCAATCGTCCCCCAATCTTCACTTGTATATCACCGGTCCATGCCTCAACAGCTCTACGCCAAATCAGAGATCTCACCATATGCCGTTTCCATGGAAACCCTCGCCATAAAACATGATGTCGCTATAAGTCCAATGGACACGGTCCAATCGTCCCCCAATCTTCACTTGTATATCACCGGTCCATGCCTCAACAGCTCTATGCCAAATCTGAGATCTCACGATATGCCGTTTCCATGGAAACACATCCCTCGCTATAAAACATGATGTCGCTATAACTCCTATGAAAATGTTTCAAAAGTGCTCAAACTTCACATTTGTGCTAACAGTCCAGCCGTGAAGACATCTATGGGACAGTTTTGAGATTTCTTCAAATGCCTTTGCCATGGCAACACAATGCTCGCCATGAAACACGGTTTCCTCATAACTTCAGTGAAACTGCTCCAAACGACCCAAAACTTCACAGGTTTGGTAACAATGCAGCCATCAATGCATCTAAGCATATTATGGGGTGTCATCAAATGCCGTTGCCATGGCGACAGATCATTCGCCATCAAGTTAGTTCAGAAGTTTGCAGTTCAAATATTCTGCTGCTTTTCCAAGCCTTTTTACTTTCTTTTCTTCTCTCATCACACATTCAAGCCCCCTGTGTTCATGTATCATTTCAATCTAAATTCTTCACTTTCTTCTTACACATTTCATTTTAATCTAAATTCTTCACTTTCTTCTTACACATTTCATTTTAATCTAAATTCTTCACTTTCTTCTTACACATTACATTTCAGCATAGCAGTTTAGCGTCAGCTTTTCAGCATAAAGCATTCCCACTAGCAATTTCTTCAGGAATTGCATTCTCTAGTTAACCCTAGTGCCCTTTACTTTGCTTTTAGTGTATCAGCTTAGTGCCATGACATCTCCTGTTAGCTCTGAGCTTCACTCGCTGACACACACACACACACACACACACACACACACACACACACACACACACACACACACACACACACACACACACACACACACACACACACACACACACACACGCATGCACGCACGCACGCACGCACGCACACACACCGCAGAGAGATGGCCACACAATATGAGAGCACTGCTGCAGGGTTTTGTTAGAAGCGAATGGGGAGACTCTTCTTGCCACAGAGCTGATCTCCGTTATTGTATGTAAGGCTACACACACAAACACTCAAACCTCATCTTTCATACAGTTTCACAAGCACCTACTCTTCAATCCTCTACCTCTCTGCACAACCCCTTTTCCTCCCTTTATATGTGAAGGCTCTTACCTGCCTCCTGCCTCTATCTTCCCCTTCCCTGTCAGCCATCTTGGCTCCAGGCAGCCACCAGGGACCTTGCCCCTCGGGTCAGTTTCCTGCCAGCTGCTGGGTGATTGATGAATCAGAGGTTCCACGGCTTTTTTCTAGGGGGCCGGTGTGGGGGACAGGCTCCATCTAACACCAAGCAAGCAGAACTAATGGGCATGCTCTGGGGGAAAAGAAGGAGGGGGCGATGTGCGTTTATATACTGTAGGTGCATATATATATTTTTAAATACTGACAAATGCGAGACATCAAAAAATGGAGGTACAGAAAAAGATAGATATTATGCAAATGTGATAAGGAGGGCATGAATGAGCAAAGAAAGGAAGGTAGAAAGCAGGCAGAGTGGTAACTAAATAGCTGCATGGTATAGTGTACGAGGACAGATGGATACACACAAATACTTCAGGGAAGAAGGATGAAAACAAGATTATTAGAGAAGGAAAAATAATTGGTGGAAAATCCTACTTTAAACGCTGTGGACTCACTGTATATGCTAAGACCAGGCCTAATTACAAATGCTAATTTTCATTTTAGATAAATATTTACAGTGTAAAGATAATACATGCGAGTTCATGGCTACTGTAGACAACGTTCTTGTTGCTCTGTGTTGCGTTGTTAATGAGTGAAACACACCGGAGTTGAGGATCTGTGGGGTTTATTCTCCCAAAAATATAATATACAATTTAGGCATTTAGCAGACGCCTTATTCCAAAGCGACTTACAATGACCAATTACAGGGACATTCTCCCTGGAGTAACCGAGGGCTAAGTGCCTTACTCAATTTTATGAGATCCATTTGTGGCGGACGATATTTAATTGTGGCGGCCCGCCTCAATTAAATCAATGTATGGGAAACACTGATTTATGGCAAGGGGGGTAAATACATTTTGCACTTGTTGTCATGTAACAATGATTGTCTACAAAGAAATAAACTCTGTAATGATCAGCGTTTCCGCCAGGGGGGCGTCTTGCCGTCATTTGACGGCCTTATTCAGCTCGGGACGCCCTGAACTCGGGCCGAGGTGCGAGCGCCGGAGCCTCACAGCGACGATACTGAGGCTCCGTGGTAAACTGTGGTAACATGAAGAGCCGTGTGGGAGCCGATACAGCCGTCGCTTAAGAGAGCCGCCCCGGAAACACTGGTAATGATACTAGAGAGAATCATTCACGCACATATGTTTCTATCCTTCCCTCATCCTTCCCTCTATTACCTCCTTCCATGCATCCTCTATTATTTTTAGCGGTCTCTTACCTGGTGATGTTTCTATTTGTTAACTTCTCTCTACTGTTCTGTCATTGTCTTGTCCTCACACCGGGACACAGACTGAAGGGCAGGTGTGTGTGTGTATAATGTGTGTGTGTGTATGTGTATGTGTGTGTTTGTGAATCCGTCTACATGTTTCTATGTACACGGCAATGTGTTTGTGTGGCCTATTCACTTTATATGGGTATGTCCTTGTGTCCAGACAGCACACTTTGTCCTCTCTCGGGAGCCGTCTCTCTGTGTCTGGTCAACCTTGTGACATCACACATAAGCAAACCATTAGGACACGTCACATTACAGATGTGCTTCATTAAGGGGGAAAAGGTTTACGTTGCCATGGTGTTACTTTGAAAGCAGGCTAATTGCCTAGATTTACAAGCAGTCCAACCAGAAATGCAAGTAAGGTGGAACCCATGTACAAACACACTCTGATAATGTTATTTTAATTATGTTTGTTAAAGAAGGAATCTCAGCTGCAACAAGATATTGGAAATAGTCCAGATTCAATTGAATTAAAAGGCTTTTTTGCTGATAAATAATACATCTACATTTTAAAATGAATTATTTGGGAATGTTAATCTATTGGCAGCTGATAGCTTAAAGTTTCTGTTGATGCTGAATATCTGTTTTTGCTAATTGCCAGGTTTTGCTATTCTTACCTCAGAGGCAGTCACAGAAGAATAAACCTTGAAACACTTATCATACTACCACCATTATCTACATGCTGTGCTATGACATTTACAGAACACAGATTAAAAACTATAACAGAGAATATATATGGTCATAATCAGAACATCATCATAAAAAGCATCTACAGACGAAGTCGTCTGCTTCTCAGTCACTAAGAAGTACTACAGTTTAGAGAGACCAGTTCCCTGAGTTCCAGTTGGTGTTGAAGCTGGTTCCAAACAAATGGAGTAGCGTAAATGAAGGCCCTTTGCTCCAGCTCCGTGTGGACTTTATGGACAGTTAGCAGAAAGAAGTCCTCAGAACGAAGATGACGGGTTCCCCACACTTTTCCTACAGATGTAAATCTGCGAATAAAGCGAAAGAGCATCAAGATTTATAAATAAGGACATCCTAATGCTTTTGTCTACAGGTCAGAGCATACAAGCAACAATGGTGCTTCGTGCGTTCGTGGTTGTCACGATCTGTCTGTGTTTTATTTTTGTCCTGTGTAGATCTGTCTTTTAGGTTTCCTGTTTTAGTTTGAAAAGTGTTCAACCCCTGTCTTGTCTGTTGCTTCCTGTCTGTGTTCCCTCCTGCCTGATTACCCGATTGTGTTCACCTTGTGCCCCTGTGCTTTCTCCTCCCTCCTCACCTGTGTCTTGTTTGTTTGATTAGTCCTGTCTGTGTGCATTTAGGTTCTGCTTTTTCTGTTAGTCGTTGTGAGGTCCTTGTTGTTTTTTGAATGTGTTCACAGGAGAGAGAGTTCTGCTCTGTAAGTCTAGTTGTATCCTTGAAATAAAGGTATTTTTTCAGTTAAACCTGCATTTGCATCCTGCCTGCTTTGCTCAGCCCTGACAGAGGTAGACAGTATCCATGTAGGCATGTAGGAGAACTATACTAATGCACACGAATAGATGTCACCCAAAGTAGCAGAACAATTAGCCCCAAAACGTTTCTATTTTTAATCTGCTAGCTTGATTGTAAAGATAAGTAATTCAGCAGCAAAGCAAGTCATAAAAAGAGAACGGTTTGTTTGGGGAAGAAGAAAATCCACACTGTATTTTAGAAGCGGGAAAAGTGTTCTCGCAGGCAGATGAGAAAAAGAAGAGAAAAGTAAAGCAGAGGGAACAAAGCGTGATAATGATGGAGGGATGGATTGCGAGAGCTGGTCAACGTGCCAGACTCAGCGGGGGATTACTTCACAACACTGGGAGGAAAGTTAATGAGAGTTCAACACACACACACACACACACACACACACACACACACACACACACACACACACACACACACACACACACACACACACACACACACACACACACACACACACACACACACACACACAGTTGAGGCAATCTAAATGATTCAATCAAAAAGTAAAGTTGGCATGCTTTCACTGCGTTGAACAAGTCACTGGTGTTGACATATAACACACACATGGATAACACTAATGCACAAAACCATACCCAAAGGCATCACACGCGGAGACAAGTTTGCAAAGAAAGTCATGTTGGAGAATGGGAAAACAAAGAAAGAACAAACAGGATGTGTGTGTGTGTGTGTGTGTGTGTGTGTGTGTGTGTGTGTGTGTGTGTGTGTGTGTGTGTGTGTGTGTGTGTGTGTGTGTGTGTGTGTGTGTGTGTGTGTGTGTGTGTGTGTGTGTGTGTGTGTGTGTGTGTGTGTGTGTGTGTGTGTGTGAGAAACATGCAAAGAGAGTGTGTCGAGCAGTGTGTGTCTGCCTTTGTGTTTGTATGTTTCTGACACTCCAATATCCATGATCATCCATGGCTCATCACACACTCCCATATAGACATCAGACACACACTAACACACACAGCAGGAACGTAATGTGTAGTAAGTGACAGCAAGGACACAGTGAAGGAGCTGTATTTTTCACATATGGTTAATGTATAGACATCACATTAACCATCACATTAAGTATATGTTTATTGATTTGCTATAGTTTTATAACGTAAAAGTTGGTCTCTGTCTATTGGCTTTTCCTCCACTTTATGTTTCTTTAGTTTATTTCTTGTTTTCCTACATCTTTACATTTGATCTCTTTCTTTTTGTAACTCAGTCCCATTGCCATGCCCTTTCCCCTGTAATGTATCAGATATCAGGGTTAATGGTTTGAGTAACTGGTTTCGAGGATAGTGTGATTTCATCACTCCACACGCATGTAATTGAATTAAGGCCTTGAGTTGTAATACAAACTACCCCACGTCGATGTTCTCTAAAGAAACTGTTGCATCAGGACCTCAAAACTATTTCGTTTTTTTGATACGGTATAAAAAAGAATACAAATAAAACAGTGAAAATAGTATTTCTTCTCACTGTCACGATGGATTTGCCTGGTGGGTTATGACGCAGGAGGAGGTCGCGGCGCAGACGCTTTCGGTGGGATCAGGGGGTTACATGGAGATGTGTATGTCTTTGTTTCAATGTCATTTCTTAGTTTTTCTTAACTATTTGTTGCTTTTTCTTGCTCCCTACTCTGTTTCCCTTCCACACGCCATACAGTAGGTGTTACTTTAATTGGTGTGTTTTGCTCATATGTACCCTTACACCAACATTAAAGTATCATCTGATTATGCTGTCTCTACTGGTGAAGGTGGGAGTTAAATCTCTGCATGGTTTGAGATAGTGAGTTATGTCTTAGATGTGCGAGTGTGTCTGTGTGTGTTTTTCTTATGGTTAATGATGACCATGTGTGTACAGTATGTAACAGGACCACAAGCCATATCCATTGTGTTCCCCACAGAGCTAAAAGGGAGAGTGTAGGTGGTGTGTGTGTGTTTGCTTTGTCTTTGATCGGAGAAATACCCACAGCACGCACAGATCAGATTGTCCCTCTTGTCACCAAGGTAAAAGAAAACATACCCCCCCCCCCCACATAATTTAATTAGTGACAGGAGAAGGGGGCTAGGACAGATAATATTATGCAGGACAGTGGGAAGGTAGAAAAGGCTTCTAAAATAAAACCAAGCAGCAGTAAAGTAACTAAGTACATCTACTCAAGTACTGTTCTTACAGTAAGTACAATTTTGAGGGACTTGTACTTTACTTGAGTATTTTTTAAGTTTTGCTGCTTTGTACCTCTACTTCACTACAATTCAGAGGTAAATTGTGTACTTTTACTCCACTACATGTATTTAATACCTTTAGTTACTTTACAGATGTGGATGAATGATGTGAAGTATAATCAAGTGTTGAATCAGACTTTAGTTCCACCTGGAGTAAATTCACAAGCTACCCTGCAGTATACAAACTGAGTCATTCAAACTAGCTGCACCTTTACCTTTATCAATCATTATAAAACATATCATATATATTATTCTGAAATGGACCAATCTGCATAATGAGTACTTTTACTTTTTGTACTTGAAGTACATTATGATGCTAATACTTTTGTACTTTTACTTACTTTTACATTTTGAAATCAGCACTTTTGCTTGTAGTAGACAAGTAGAGTATCTGAAGACCATATTATTTGTACTTTGACTTCAATAATGGATGGAGCCACACTGCCAACCAGTGTGCAACACATGCTGCACATTCAGCCCCTCTGGTGCATACAGAGCAGAGCCAGAGATGTGTAGTACATACTGCACAAGGTACTGTCAGAGATGCTATCACCAGTTATGTTTAGTATGAAATCACAACAGGATGATGGTAGTATGCCGGAGGAATAAATCTAACCAGTCACAGCAGCAGCGGCGGCATGAATGATCAGAGGAGAGTGAGAGAGAGAGCCTGTCACATTATATAAACCTGTCTGATAGCGATCAGCTGACAGCATGTGCTACTTCAGGGCTCTGCTTGAACTATCCGGGGCTCCACAGGTTCACATTCTCCTCTCTCCACCTCCTGTGATCGTATCCTGAAACTCTTTCTAACAGTCCACGTCGGTCTCTCTCACACAGCGCCGCCACATGCTGGTCTGTTTGTGTATTTGTCTAAATCGAATACTTCCTTACTTATAGGGACCAAATGCTTGTTTCTTCATACACAGATCAATAAACCTTTCACAGTTTTAGAGTGGGGTTTAGGGGATAAAAAGCAGAAATTCAAGTCTTTTAGAAGTTTAATGACACAAGTGATACAGTGCCGTTACAAATAGTAGAATAATAGATAGTAGGTTAGTTGACAGACAACAAAAGCAAATTGGCAAATTGATTTAAGTTTTTAATCCAGAAGGAAAAATGATTTTACTACAGACCAAACCCACATATTTGTCAATTTGATTTATTAAAAAAGAAAAAGGGTTGGTTTCCCAGTCATAGAGTGATAGAAAGAATGAAAAAGTGAACACAGAGGTTACAAGGAGACAGAGTGAGGACAGATCCACTGAGGTTTCAACATTTATTTTGTCCTGATTAATAACCCTGTTAGCCTCTTTAATAGTCCTCCTCAGCTCTTCTCCTCCATCCCTCCTTTCCTGCTCTTTCTCATTTGGACCCGTCAGCTAAAATGTGCTTTAATAAAATTAAATATGTTAAATACCAACAAAAGATGAGTTGTTAACCTTTATTCTCTGCCCCCACTGCTTATCTTAATTACTTTTCTTCTTCTCTTTCACTTTCTCCAAGTTCAGTTTGTCTTTTTATAGCTTGTGGGTCGCTATTTCAACAGTGCTACTATGGAAACAGCAGGGAAGTGGGAGTTAGCAGTTAATCCTGTTTGGGTGTCATGGTGGCATCGCTATGGCACCTAGTAGGAGAGCTACACAGTCTTTCTTGTCTTCAATAAAGATTTGGCAGGTCAGGGAGCAGGACGCTGGGTTATCACTCAAACCGGAGGTCAGCTTCCACAGGTCCTGAGTCAGCTGATCATGTGACTGATAGAAGATACAGTACGAACTCCCGTTCTCCTACACAAACCAGAGATCTGTAGTTGCCATAGTTTCCTACTTTCCATGCTATGTTTGTGTTCCTAAGTAGTTCAAGAAAACTTTTAGCACACCAGGTATTAACCTGATAATCACTTTATATTTTTGATCATGATACAACAAAATGAAAATGAAGCATATTTTTTGTACGATACGATACGATATACTTTATTGTCCCCGTAAGGAAATTTGTTCTGGGCTCCGTCCAGCAGTTCCGCATACATGTACATAATATACAAACATAGTGGACATTCATACACATATCATCAATCATACACCGTTTGAACAAACACAATACACACAGACGCACATACTGACAATGGCGACCTATTGCACAACCCTTATGGCCAACATTTAAAAAGTACATTTCATTACATTTGACTTTTGACTACATTTCATTTCCTGTGAATGTTAAGAAGCTTAACGGACATTGGTAGGAATGAGTGCTTATAGCGGTTCAGCCTGCTCTTGGGAACCCTGAATCTTCTACCAGAAGGTAGGAGCTGGAATTTTGGGTGGAGTATGTGGGTGGGATCAGACACTATTTTGTTTGCCTGTCTGATAATGGACTGCTCGTATATGTTTTGGAGAGATGGGTGTTTTTTAACCCCCATAATTTTCATAGCAGTCTGTACCAGGCGAGCGATCTGTGACTTTGACTGCACTGTCAAGTTACCGTACCAGGCAGTGATACCATACCTAATGATGCTCTCCAACACTGCATGATAGAACAGTAACATGAACTTCTGGTCTACTCCGAAAGCCTGGAGTCGACGCAGAAAGTACAATCGCTGGTGAAGTCTAGAGCACAGACGTTGAACATGTGCCTTCCAGCTGAGTGTATTATCCAGATGGACACCAAGGTACTTATAGGAGCTGCCCTGAGTTATGGGTTCATTGTGGATAACCACCGGGCTAAGGTCACCCACTGCCTTTGGGTCCCACACTATCTCCTCAGTCTTCTTCACATTCAGCACTAGATGGTTAAAATCACACCACTGCACAAATCGCTCTATTTCAGAGTGATAAGCCGATGAACTGCTGCCCTTGTGCATTAAGCCAAGGATAGCTGTATCATCTGAGAATTTGATTATATAATTCTCCGGGTGGGCTCTTGTACAGTCGTTTGTGTACAGTGTGAAGAGGACCGGGGAGCTCACACAACCCTGGGGGGCTCCTGTACTGATGGTCCAGGGCTCTGAGAGGGCATTGTTGACCCTGACTTGCTGAGTGCGATTGGTTTTTCTGTTTCCTATTAAGTGTTCTGTTAAAGACATCAAATAAACAGAAAACAAATACTTAAATAATGAAAGACAAAGAACTGCAGTATATTTTTAAAGCTGCACTATTCAATATTACTGTTAAACAATGGATCAAATGTCTGTTATCTGAGGTGTTGCTACACATGACACTTAATGTCTTTCAGCTCATTGTTGTGACATAGTTTTAACATTCCTCTTTGGATGAATTCTCAACACTCTCCTCATCCTTTATCAAACCCAGGCAGATAAAGTGAGTGACTGGCAGAACACGTGTGGAGCATTTAGCACTGAAAAAGCCCCTGACACAATGTGTACAGTAGTTTGATAAACATTTTTGAAATCAGGTGTTTATTTGAAATAATACAAGAAAATCTGACAAATTTGGGGCATAGTTCGGTTGTCTTAGTTTACATGGACATTTCCGCTTTGAAGTACACTTTTATGTACACACAAAAGCATGTGTGCTTTACTGAGGGGAATTGTTATTGACACCAGCTGTCATTACAAATAACTCATACACATATCAGTTACAGTGCTCTTAAAGCTTTGGATTCACATTGTTTTCCCTCTTTTTTTCTGACACACACACACACACACACACACACACACACACACACACACACACACACACACACACACACACACACACACACACACACACACACACACAGATACACATGTCAATGTTTTCCCCTTGTATCTCTGTTTCTCAATTTTCACTGTGTTGTGCTCTTGTCTCGCTCCACTGGACATTAACCAAAGGAGGAATGATGGAGCAATTCTCAACGCACATCCAAACACACACACACACACACACACACACACACACACACACACACACACACACACACACACACACACACACACACACACACACACACACACACACACCCATACTCATTCGCAGACAGGGCTTTTCCAGCGCTCTGCGGGGAGATAGAGTGGTGTGTTTGGTTCTGATAGGAGCAAAACATCACGGAGAGAGAAAGAGAGAGAGATGGAGGGAGGCATAGGATTGTTTTTGTATTGGTCTTCCAGTAGGAAACTTGTTAGAGATTTTGGATATATATAAAATAAACAACAGAACATTGAAGTTATTGAGTTTCACAAGTACCGAATCAATATTTCCTGCTGAGTTTAGTGCATATCTGTGCTGCTGTATTTGTAAAGGCAAGCCCCTGCTAGAGGTGGGCTTTTACTACAGCGAACATTGAAAGGAAAAAACTTGTCCGATGATTTGCCCTCCAAATGTGTGATCACCAGGGTATATTCCAACCTGAGGAGTTCATTCCACATCTGTTTGAAGTATCCCAAGCCTCATTTAAAATGGGACCTGCTCTCCTATAGCTGTTGGCCTGTCGTGTGTCATATCGGAGGAGACCATATGTCGTCACAGTGGGGTTCACACACATCTGTGGGCACACACTGTACACACTCATACAGTGTTTGATCCCACTAGGTAAAGAGGCTACAAGGCAACCTTCAGTGTGTCCTCATATTGCTGTCATTGTGTCCACAGGTTAAACATGTTGTAATTAAATACCTTTTAAGGCAAGGTTTTTGTGATACAGTAGGATTGACAATAAAATGCTAAAGGCTGTTTGTGTTTGGTCATCAGTGACTTTAATATTGCACCGATATGTCCTTGACGTTGCTATCACATAATTGCGTCTGTGCCTGCCTGTGTGCACTGTACATACAACAAACCAGCAGATGTTTTGGTGTCCTGTTTCTACTGGTGTTGATGATTTTGTTTCACACATGTTGTCATTGCAAATGAGACTGAGGCTGTGCAGACAGGGAAGCTAATCCAGGTTGGACGCAGGAACAAATGATCTGATATGGAAGGTCTCATTTGGCTCAGCACTGAGTGAAAAGTCTCTGGATTTTCATTCAGGGCACATTTAGGTCTCTCCTCAGTAAGTGGATGATTGCAGTCTTACCGTTTATGACGGGTGTATTCAGCTGATGCCATTGGCACAGTGACATCAGCGCTGCTCTCTTTATTAACGGTCCCAGTGATTTCTTACTACTTCAACCCTTACCCCACTCTCTTTCTGTGTCTTCCTGTGAAGACAGGCTAATTTAGTGGGAGCATTGAGATCATGGGGAGGAAGAAAACAAATGGACAAAAAAGGAGAAGAAGGAGAGAGGTGGACATGGAGAGAAAAGGGGGAGTTAGAGGAGGGGGGGGCAGTGACTAAAAGAATGTTCTAACAAGCACATCTTTACTTTCTCTGACGGGGTTCCAGGAAGTCTTTGGACGACAAAGAAAGAGATGAGGAGAAGTACCGCTGAATGAACGACCTTGTGCTTCTCATGTTGGCTGACATCTCAGTAACTACTATTCATCCTGTATAGTTTCAGAATGACCATTTAAAGACGCAGGGGGGTCAGCTGATTGGATATTTCAACTG
This sequence comes from Pseudochaenichthys georgianus, assembly GCF_902827115.2. Taxonomy (NCBI): domain Eukaryota; kingdom Metazoa; phylum Chordata; class Actinopteri; order Perciformes; family Channichthyidae; genus Pseudochaenichthys; species Pseudochaenichthys georgianus. The sequence goes on from NC_047525.1 coordinate 6,866,946, forward strand.
TGTGCTATTCTTCTGGTTTACAATCTAAAGAAATAGGGGTAAAGACCCAAAACAATGTCCCGATGTTGATTGCAATTTGATATCCAGCTTTTGGTTAATATTGCTAATGCTGTTATGCTACAATCTTGAATCCTGTGAATGGCTACACAATGTGACTTCAACGTTTATCAAGTGCGACTGTAATTGGGAGAGATTTGTGAACAACTGATGAATAATTACGTTATTTTCATATATCACTGTTTGATCTTGTAATTCTATGCCACTTTTCAGTCTCTCTCTGTCTTCCTCCTCATCTCCAAGAGGCATATTAGATGACTTGCACACACACGGACCCAAATGCGGTGCCTACCATGAGTCATGCAGTGACTTCCAGAGTTCAGTCATCTGTCTTGTCTTGTCTGTTTAGCGAGCAGCTCTGTGATCGTGATGCACTGCAGTGATCTGTGTGTTCGTGTGTCACTTCACTCCTTCTTCATTTGTCCCTCCACTTGTGTGTTCGTCGGCATGTGTCGGTGTATGTACTTTTGAGAAAGACTGTGTGTGTTAGTGTGCATATTGATGAATGCATGACTGTCAAGGTGTGTTAGTGTGTGTGCGTCGGCCATCCAGCATCCTCAAGATGCGGATGAGGCAGGACAAGACGTGATAAGTCAGCACGCACAAGCGCACACACACACACACACACACACACACACACACACACACACACACACACACACACACACACACACACACACACACACACACACACACACACACACACTTTGGAATGCAGCACTGAAGAGGTAGCATTTTACACTTGAGAGTAAGAGAAAGAGAGAGTGCTGTTAGCCGGGATGAGTGGATAAAGGTGATATTTTTCTAGCCTTTCACCTTGGCTTTTTCATGTTCTCTCTCGTTAGATATACTCCTTCTCCCCTCACAAAGGTACCAGTTACTGTCCCCTTAGAAACGCACTCATACACACACTGGCTGTCGATAAGAGATGATTTACCAACTACGCTCTCTTTCAATTCCTTATTCACTCTATTCCTTTATACCTCTCTAAACATTGTCTCCTGTTTTTTTACACCGTAGTCTATATTTTCAGACAATTCAAAATGTCTATTTTATATTCAACAGAGGTGAAGTGGCTCATCCTGGGATCTAAACGTTCTAAAGCCACATGAGGTCAGGTGTCAGACACATGTTTCCAAAAAGCACACACAGAGATTTAATTCCGCTTGAAAATTACGATTTATTAAACTCCGGTTGACTTTCCAGAAAAAACAAATATTTCCAACGTTGAAATGTCACTATTGTGATCAAGAAATCGTCAAAAACAAGGTGGCAAAAAGAACGTCCTAAATAATGCGCAAACATACTTAGTGTCTCGTCCATTTTTAGCCTCGCCTGACGTCGTTCATTCACAAAAAGTGTCCGTATCAAAACATAATTTTATATATAATGTATCACATAAATATCTTAACAGTTTTAAAAATAACATTTCATAATTGACGCTATAACTCAAATATATTATATATATAAATCTAAAAGCTGTTAATGGCTCCAACAAGAGGTGTGTAACAGACAGGTAGGCCAGGTTCACTTTGTGGATGCATCTGGATGTGTTTGTTCATTTAGATTAGATTAGATTAAACTTTATTGTCATTGTGCAAAGTACAAGTACAAGCCAATGAAATGCAGTTAGTATCCAACCAGAAATGCAAGATGTGCTATATATAAATAAAAACAAGGAGCATATTATAAATACTGACAATACAGGGAGCATTGAATGAGGATAACATCTACAATATACAGACGTAAGTATTGACAGAATATTAACGGAGTATTAACAGAGTGCAAGTGCAGATTGTATGTACAAACAGTGATATTATAAGAAGAAATAAAAAATGGTTATATGTACAGAAACACGATTGTGCAAATAACATTAATGAATCAGTGCAGTGAAGTAGTGACCTGCCTTATCCCAGTGCATTTTGGGACTATCTATCAGAACAGATTAAAGGGATGAAGATTCATTGAATTATTAATTTAGAAAGATGAAAGCGTGATGCTAGCCCAGCTCCTGTGTGTTTACCCGGAGACCTTTCAGCGGGGATGAGGTTCGTTGACAGGTGGGCTGAACCTGGAGGTGGACACATTACATGTTCCTGTGTATGACATAAATTGATGACAGAAATAAGAATTAACATGTGACATTTTCTGTGTGAGATAACGTTAAATTGAGATAGTATGTGACATGTTTCTGTGTGTCGAGAATTTGCATAATTAGCAAATGACAGACTGTCAATGAGATTTATTGATCTGCATTGTGAGTCCCAGTAGGACGCCGTAGGCTTCGTCAGCAAGCTATTAACCTTCTGTCTGTTCCTCTGTCTTTTGGTCCGCACACTTATTGCCTAGCTTTAAGCATTGATGCTGAAAAAGGGCCGTTTATTAAACCCTTTTATCACTTTCATTAGGACAGATTTTCTCCTTTAATGTTCCCCTGAAAAAAAAGCACAAAGTGTACAACAGACAGCCAACATGCGCATATCTTCAGAAATAGGAGGTATGTACAAATTGCCATGGAAAGACCAATAAAACCCTTTCTCATACAACACAACAGACTCAAAAGTAATGATCAGCAGACAGATTGTGTGTCAGGCTTTTTGTCACACACACTCCATACTGCCTTTCTTTACTGTATGTCAACCCCTTTCTTCCATCCTTCATCTGGTAGCTACAGTGTCTGTTGCCTGGAAACAAGAGTTTTTGCCTTTTTGTAAACTTTGATATTCAGAAAGCTGGAGGAGACAAAAGGAAATAAATGGATTTAATAAGGCTGTGTCCACGTCAATGCAGAGAACACATCAGTCACATTAGCACAGAATGCTACGGCTTCATTTATATATGGTTTACAGCTCAATTAGCTGTTTAGGGTGATCAATCTTCCTTTCAAAGGTCAGAGGTTAACAATGGCCATGATACGATTTGTCTCTCCTTCTCTCGCACTAACACGCACACACACACACAAACTCACACTAGTGTAATCCTTAATCCTAGTCCAGACACCCAGAGATGATTGTATCATAGGTCTGTTGATGACACTCACCCTGAGCATGTGCTGCTGGCGTGTTCATGGCGTGTTTCTGATGTGTTTGGGTCTGTTGCTTTTCAGCAATGTGATTCAAATAGCCTCTCAGCGGGAGTGACAAAGCCCAGTCTGTGTCCTAAGTAGAAATCCTGCGAAATCCTTTTCCCTTGGGTTTTCCTTTATGTATTTATACATTTTAAGATCCCATGATCTAACAAGTTAGTCTACAGTTGTGTATGTACAGTAGAAACATTATATTAGGTACAACTGCTCAAATTGTTCACATTTCTTCCCGAGTTTCTTTTTACGCTTTGAAAACAGTTTCTTAATGCAATGACAGTGTGTTACTTGAGAGTACTCACGGGGCAAGGGTGACATTCTATACATTAGACCCCATGTAATATTAACATTTGACATATTTTAAGAAACTTTCTCAACAGATCCTCAGTAGTAGGTGTTGAGAAAAGAGTGTTGCAAATTCATTTTTCCAGTTTGGAGAGAGTGAGCTAAGAGCATCAACTTCACTGTTGTTTTTTCACCTCAAAAGATAATAAGACATTATTAATCTGCAGCTGTACTGTGCATTGTCAGCTTTGATTATACATCTTTATTGTTCTTTATTCTGCCCTGAAACTCTATTTAACCCTGATTGAACAGTCCATTGACCGTAATTATGATAAACTGTTTTAAAAAGCTCTTAAACCTGTCATATCTCTATCTTAGTTTAACTCTGAGATAGAGGCAAATTGATTCAGGGTGAAAGAAAGAAACTATGACACTCACTGAAACATTATGGTAGTTCATCCACTGCCATACTGCATGTGTTTGTTAGACCACTGGTTGCATTATGCTGATTTTGTATTGTCAGTATGACATGTTGTTGTAAAAAGCAATGAAAAGGGTGTGTATAGACTAGAGTGAAACTCTGAAGTTCAGATAAGATTGTGAAATACTATCAACCGATGGCAAGTGGTAAGTAAGTATATGACATGGATCAGCAGAGCAAGCACAAACACACAATCTCACAAATACTGTACAAGAGCACACATTGTTATAAACACAACACACAGACACACAATGGGAAGTCTAGATGCTGATAGAGAGTAGTAATTAAGACTATGTGCTCTAGATATTCTTGGTACAATACTGATCAGTGTGTGTGTGTGTGTGTGTGTGTGTGTGTGTGTGTGTGTGTGTGTGTGTGTGTGTGTGTGTGTGTGTGTGTGTGTGTGTGTGTGTGTGTGTGTGTGTGTGTGTGTGTGTGTGTGTGTGTGTGTGTGTGTGTGTGTGTGTGTGTGTGTGTGTGTGTGTGTGTGTGTGTGTGTGTGTGTGTGTATGAGTGAGAGAGAGAGAAAGAGAGATAGAGAGAGAGAGAGAAATAGAGAGAGAGAGAGTTACTGCTACTGCTGCTGCAGCCCACAGTTTCCATGGTAACGTCCGAACCCATCTTGGTCTCTATGGTAACTTCTGGTTGGCACCCACAGAGGAAGAGAGAGATAGGGTGAAGATGTAGAAGTGAGGGATGGGAAAGAGAAAGAATAGAAGGACATTTATTGTTGATACAGAAAAATAAAGGGTTTAGGGACCTCCTAACTTTACCCTACGCCCAAAGAGGAGTTGCCAAATGTGCGTTTCCATCCACATCTTTTAATGCATTCTTTCCAATTGCCCTTTAAAAGACCTTAGTTGAAAAGCTTAACATTTTCAATCTTGAAATGTAGCAACAACTTTTTATCCATACAAGCAAAATGCAACATTATCTATGGAAATAAATAAATGATGACTAACATGAAGCATGTGACTTTTGCACACTGAAGTTCCTGCTTTGCTGAAGGGACATTACAGTGGGGCAGATTCAAACAGTCCACACTCCACATTGTTCTGATCTCAACTTAAAGGTCACCTATTATGCAACACAATTATGTGTCCCCTCTGCGTTAAGACATTCTGACATTTTCAGGAACAAATTTGTCCTGATCCATTTATATAAAAACCTGTCTGAAAATGAGCTGATCAGATTTGTTTGGCTTGTGTAACCATTAGCCAATCACCAACCAAGGTAACCCCCCCCCCCCCCCCACCTTATCACCTGAATCTCCTCCCAGAGTATGGAGCTAATTTCCTGCCATAACTCCACAAACAAACAAAACAAGTTGTACAAATGTAGTTAGCAAATACAAAACACCATCTACAAACTAATGCATTTATTTTTGCAAATAAAAAACGTATCTATCAAACAAACACATAACATTTTTTTCAAGTATAACACTTTTTCTTCAAAAGTCACGTGAGTCACGTGACTTTTGGCAGTAATATTCTGCCGTGATTGTGCTCAGGATTTTCTCACAAATGTACACATACACACTCACACATGCTCCACGGAAGCAGGGAGCGCTACTGAGTCCATTTGGACTGCGGGAGGTTGAGCAGAGCATGGAACAGCCCCTGCCAGTCTGATGACAGCAGTGTTTTTCTAGCGATCCGATACCAGACTAACAATAGGCCTATGTTAAATATCTCTCATTGTCTGGCCTTAGAGAAATTAACCTATGCTTTAAAGGGAAAGTCTGATATCTTTTTATAAAAAATGGGGTAAATTCTTACAGTTTTAGAAAATAACTAGATATGACTTTGGCGATGTATATGCTAGATATGATTGGATGTGATGAAGCTTCTTGTCTAGCATCTTTGTAACCTAATGTTGAAACTAGGGGTCGACCCTGGCCGATTATCGGGGCCGATATTCCGCATTTGACCGATGATCGGTATCGGCCTTTTTTTTAATCAAATTGCCGATAAAACTTTGGCTCTGATGCGGCCGTTTCTCTGTCTGCAGTCACCACTCTGTGTACACGAGCAACGTCCCGCCCACAGCGCTATCTGATAGGCTATTACTGAAGTGTCAATCAACACTGAAGATTTTCCGGGCGGGAGCCAGCCAGAGAGGCGGGACCTTCTCAGATTATAGGCAGGAGCGAAAGAACGCAGACACAGATTGAAGCAAGAAGCAGCGCTGAGCGGCAGAGCCATACATGTGTTAATCCGAAATTCAATAAACATCCCAATCCCCTATGCTGAAGTTGCAAAAACACCACGATTTTAGGATCCAATTCTATCAGTTTTCCAGTTACACAGGGACGCGGGAAGTCAGTCAGAGTTGGGGGTGCGTCCAGCGTCTCGCAGCGGAGTAACAGCCCCTACACACGGCGGCGTGCGTTGCCGCTTCAACGTTTCTGCCCATTCACTTTGAATGGGGTGACGTCACGATTTGCATTGTGGGAGCAAAGCGTAGCTTCTCTCGAGGTGCTCGCTGCAAAAGTAGAGCAATGTTCTACTTTTGCCGCCTCGACGGTGGCGTCAGCCAATCAAATCCCTCGTATGTAAATCTGACAGTACAAGCAGTAGCCAATCAAACCGGGTGTATGTTGGGAGAGCCAGACCGCAGTTGTTTCCCATATGTCAACAAAAGGAGGAGAAAATGATCGTGGCGGTAGGGAACATACAGGGATACAAACCGGAGGAGCCAGGCATGGGGGGAGGTGGCAAAGACAGTGGGGGAAACTGGTAGGTTTTCGCTTGTTTGGGGAGTTTATATCCAGTGTATTTCGTTTGAATGGACAGCTAGCAAGCATAGACAGTATATTTAGCCAGCATGGATGTAGCATGAACGCTTTGCTTTGTATGTCCGGGCGGGACATTCATGTGGTTGGTTGTTGCTCGGCTGCTCGCGTTGACTCCCCAAGCTCAAGACACGCCCACCGCCAAGTGGCAACGCACGCCGCCGTGTGTAGGGGCCGTTACTGTGGTGCGGAGGGGGGGCTGCGAGTGGAGCCTCGCAGTTTTTCAGGTTGATTTGTGAAGCTCATTAGCTAGCCAACATGTATCTAGCAAATGTTTAGCAAAATATTAGAAGTGAGGCTACTAGCCTCACTTTTAATAGTTTGAAAAACATTAGCTAGCACTAGTGTTTTGCATTTGCCAGCAGTTTATTGGGATTGTATGCTAGATAGACAGGCATTGTTTTGATATAATAAATTAAGCATTATTGTTAGTTAAGCATGTCAGCCTGCAGCCCCACTTCTTGTCTCTCTCTAACTCATTGCAGATGGCTGCACTAAAGAAAAGGGCACAGAGAGGAAACCAGTTGTAAGATGTTTAAAAGTTCATTAAACATAATATATGCTTAAATGCATTTCAAAGAAGTTGTGTTGAGTTAAGATAAAATGGACTTTTATTAATCCCTCGTGGGGAAATTGTTTCTCTGTATTTGACCCATCCTAGTGTTAGGAGCAGTGTGCTGCCATTTTGAACAGCGCCCGGGGAGCAGTGTGGGGAACGGTGCCTTGCTCAGGGACACCTCGGTAGCACTTGGTCTTGCCGGGACTTGAACTGGTGAACTTCCAGTTGCCAAGCCAAGCCCCTATCAACTTCACCACCAAAAGTTGATAGGGGCCTTGTTGTGTTGGAGTTTGTGTTATTCTCCATTTTGACACCAAGATTTTCTGATTTTTACTGCAAATGTATATCGGTTCCAAATATCGGTTATCGGTCTCCTTGATTACTAATAATCGGTATCGGCCTTGAAAAAGCCATATCAGTCGATCCCTAGGCCATTTACATATGTTTACAATTTATGTTGTTTTGAGTTTTCTCTTTTGAATTATGCTAACAGCATCTGTATATTTTATTTATTTAAGTATTACTTTTTTTCTTGTTTATTGTATTTATTTGTCTTTCTTCTCTTGGGGATTATGTGTTTGTGTAATGTCTTTTGCTGAAAGAAAAAAATCCAACAGAAGAGTTTGTTGTTGTTTCTGGTGAAAAATGTTACTGTTTTGTACGGTGGCCCTGAAGTGCAAGACACCACAGCATTTCACAAAACGCCAAAAAGTATTTAGTCAGCCACCAATTGTGCAAGTTCTCCCACTTAAAAAGATGAGAGAGGCCTGTAATTTTCATCCTAGGTATACCTCAACTATGAGAGACAAAATGAGGAGAAAAAAATCCAGAAAATCACATTGTCTGATTTTTAAAGAATGTATTTGCAAATTATGGTGGAAAATAAGTATTTGGTCAATAACAAAAGTTCATCTCAATACTTTGTTATATACCCTTTGTTGGCAATGACAGAGGTCAAACGTTTTCTGTAAGTCTTCACAAGGTTTTCACACACTGTTGCTGGTATTTTGGCCCATTCCTCCATGCAGATCTCCTCTAGAGCAGTGATGTTTTGGGGCTGTCGCTGGGCAACACGGACTTTCAACTCCCTCCAAAGATTTTCTATGGGGTTGAGATCTGGAGACTGGCTAGGCCACTCCAGGACCTTGAAATGCTTCTTACGAAGCCACTCCTTCGTTGCCCGGGCGGTGTGTTTGGGATCATTGTCATGCTGAAAGACCCAGCCACGTTTCATCTTCAATGCCCTTGCTGATGGAAGGAGGTTGTCACTCAAAATCTCACGATACATGGCCCCATTCATTCTTTCCTTTACACGGATCAGTCGTCCTGGTCCCTTTGCAGAAAAACAGCCCCAAAGCATGATGTTTCCACCCCCATGTTTCACAGTAGGTATGGTGTTCTTTAGATGCAACTCAGCATTCTTTCTCCTCCAAACACGTCTAGTTGAGTTTTTACCGAAAAGTTCTATTTTGGTTTCATCTGACCATATGACATTCTCCCAATCCTCTTCTGGATCATCTAAATGCTCTCTAGCAAACTTCAGACGGGCCTGGACATGTACTGGCTTAAGCAGGGGGACACGTCTGGCACTGCAGGATTTGAGTCCCTGGTGGCGTAGTGTGTTACTGATGGTGGCCTTTGTTACTTTGGTCCCAGCTCTCTGTAGTTCATTAACTAGGTCCCCCCGTGTGGTTCTGGGATTTTTGCTCACCGTTCTTGTGATTATTTTGACCCCACGGGGTGAGATATTACGTGGAGCCCCAGATCGAGGGAGATTATCAGTGGTCTTGTATGTCTTCCATTTTCTAATAATTGCTCCCACAGTTGATTTCTTCACACCAAGCTGCTTACCTATTGCAGATGCAGTCTTCCCAGCCTGGTGCAGGTCTACCATTGTGTTTCTGGTGTCCTTTGACATCTCTTTGGTCTTGGCCATAGTGGAGTTTGGAGTGTGACTGTTTGAGGTTGTGGACAGGTGTCTTTTATACTGATAACGAGTTCAAACAGGTGCCATTAATACAGTTAACAAGTGGAGGACAGAGGAGGCTCTTAAAGAAGAAGTTACAGGTCTGTGAGAGCCAGAAATCTTGTTTGTTTGTAGGTGACCACATACTTATTTTACAGAGGAATTTACCAATTAATTAATTAAAAATCCTACAATGTGATTTCCTGGATTCTTTCCCCCCATTCTGTCTCTTATAGTTGAAGTGTACCTAGGATGAAAATTACAGGCCTCTCTCATCTTTTTAAGTAGGAGAACTTGCACAATTGGTGGCTGACTAAATATTTTTTTGCCCCACTGTATATCTTTATATATAAAAATGTGGCTTTTGCCCACCAGTGATCAGTGGAGGAATGAGTGTATACACTGAGTTCTCCTACAGAACCAACATGAAATGTGCCTAGCTTGGTGTGAACTAGCTCCTGCAGTCTGCTCATACTCATGAAACAGTAACTTAGTTGAGTTAACATTGGCTTTTTCACCAGAGAAAACAACAAACTCACCTGTTGGCCGCTCATTGTTAAATGAGGTCCGGTATCAGATCGCTGGATTGCTAGAAACACCGCTGTCATCAGACTGGCAAGGGCTGTTCCATGCTCTGCTCAACCTCCCGCCAGGTCACGTGAGTCATGTGACTTTTGGCAGTAACTTAAGAAGAAAACGTTTTCTGAATTTGTCTCTGAAACATGATTTATTAGAAAAATGTTATGTGTTTTTTTGATAGATACGTTTTTTATTTGCAAAACTAAATGCATTAGTTTGTAGATGGTGTTTTATATTTGCTAACCACACTGTGTGTGTTAGTGAATCATAAGGCATTTGTAAAACTTGTTTAGTTTGTTTGTGGAGTTATGGCAGTAGATTAGCTCCATACTAGAGCACCATTATGTTCCTTTTAAGCAAATATCTCTCAGAGGGGCGTGGGGAGTGGCTCCTTATTTTCATCTAAAGTAACAGACAGAGAATCGGCTCATTTGAATCAGGGCTGAAACAGAGGGGATTATGGGAAGCTACAATGATCTGTTTGGTATTTCGAGCAAAACACTTCAGAGACAGGTTTTGTATATATCTGAGACCTATAATATACTGATGAAAAACAGTATAATAGGGGACCTTTAAGACCCTCACAAACCAATCCGACGGACGGCCAAATCTGTCGTTCCCGTTTTTGCTTTGGGTCCCGCACTGTTGGCACAAGTCAACCCTTGAGAGAAATGTTGGCCTGTCTGACTTCTTTTGAGAAATGCCTCCCAGAGCTAGTGATTATGTTGCATAAAATAATAACAGGTAGAAATAATGGCAAACCTTACAATAATAAGTTGTAAAGCCCTTAATGCTTCTGTGTGTTTGTTCTCTATCCACTTGTCTAACAGTGACTGTATGTGACTTCCTTCACCACAGTTGCATTAGCCTGCTAGAACATACACTAGCAATGTGCACTTCTCCTGACCCTTTTATTCACTTTTAATGTGGTTTCTGCATCTGAATAAATCATTAGCGGATGTTGGCAGTGTGTCACCGTGTAGTTGTACAGAAATGTGTCCTGTCTAAGCAGGAAAATTAAGATTTATTGTGGCATCCTTCTGTTTACACTGCAATGAGGAGTTGTGCAGCATGTCTGTATTGAGCATTAAAGGAACATACACTAAATGCACACACAGCAAACACACACACACACACGCACACACACACACACACACACACACACACACACACCAAGCACACACTACAATGTGTCTGTACAATTTGTGGCAGCTTTATGGCTAATCCTGTTTTACAGCACACACACATAAAGAAGGTCATGGCGAATGGAAACATTGTCCGCTGTATGGTAGGATGTCGATACCATAATCTGATTGGCCTAGTTGATGGATAGACGGTTTGGTTGACCTATCACAGATAACTGAATTATTGCCCCCACATACTCACCTTTCTGTCATTCTGTCTGCCTCCCTCTGTCTCTTTAGTCTGCCTCTCTTCCTCTCATCCATCCTCCTCTTCTCTCACTCTCTCATCTTTTCTCTCTCTTTGCTCTCCAGTGGCTAACCAGATTAGCCGTGCCCCTTATGGATTGTGCCCTTTATGGGTCTGTATGAACGGAAGGAAAGGAGGCAGAGAAGTGTATCTGTGTGTGTGCTTGTGTCAGGGTGAGCTGTTCCTACCAGATGTTTTTCTCTGTTTTATTCTTCTGAGCGCCGCACTGTCTGCCTGTCACCGGCAGATACACAGCCTGGGAGTGTGTGTCCATGTGTGTGTGTGTGTGTGTGTGTGTGTTCGAGAGGGAGAAACATGAAGAGCTTTTGTGTATTTGAGAGGGAGGATAAGTGTGTATGTGCCTTTTTTAGATTAATTACTTCCGCATAAGGCGCTTTCACACCGGAGTACTTTTCCCCGTATTTTTCCCTTTTGGTTCCGATAGTTCCTGGGATTTTGCGTTCACACCAAAAAGAGAACTTAGTTCATGAGAACTTTTCTCCCTTTTTAGTCCCTGCTAGAGAGCAGGTACTTTGCTGGGGAGAAAAAAGTTCCAATTACTGATTGGTTGGGCGAATTGCAAACCACGCCCCGTAAAACTCGGAAAACTTTTTCGAAGCCGCCATTGTATTTTCTGGCATTAGCATTAGCCCCGCCCACCAACGGAGAGAGAATAATTTATGGCAACACAAAAAAAAACATTGGAGCGGTGGAGTGATGAGGAGGTGTCGGCGTTCTGGCGATTTACTCGGAAGGCTTCAGTCCCCAACTCCGGGGACTTCCGGCCGGGAACTTCGGGTGGCAGTATACACCGTGAAGTGGTTTGCGGCCTGTCAGTAAACCCAAAGCAGAAGAAGAAGAAGTGACGTCAGCGGCTTCATTTGCGTAATCTTCCCTCAGGGAACTTATTCCGGTGTGAACACGATGGGCTCTTAGTTCCATCGGGGTACTAAGTGCTGGGAACTAAGTACGGCACAGTACTTGGTGTGAAAGCGGCTAATGGTGTGAAAGCGGCTATAGACTGCTAATAGTGTGCTCCAGCACACTATTAGCTGTCTATAGCCGCTGCAGAATGAATAATGATTATAAATACAATGCATTTGCCAGGGTCTGAAGCAGAGATAAAAAGAGAAGACAGGTTCTTAATGTTGAAATCTTGCCTCCTTAGATACTTCTTTGCCAATGAGGCAACCTGGATGGCCTTGAATTGAAATGAGAGGTGAGAGCGACACAGTCAAGAAGCAAAAACAGACAGACAGCTTTCTGAGCAGCCCATTCAGGTGCAGAATTCTCAGCCCAAAAATCAACTCGCCTTTCAACTTGTCTGTCTTTCAAACTGTGCAAATCCACCGTATTATTATTCATGTCCTTCCCTCTACTGTCAAGCTTCTCGAGTGTGGGAAAAACACTTCCAAATCACAGTGTGTATGATAATCACATCATTAAGAACAAAAAATCAAAGCGTGGTTCTTTTATCAATGAATCCTAAAGTTGTACTGCGTTGTCAGCTGCTGAAAATCCAACTGAAATAACCACAATTCTAACCCTTCGTTGTTAGAGGTTACACACTGAAACCACAGCTACCGTTTCTAGACGGTGGCCACATGATGACTGATTCCCATGGCCCAACATTTGTGTGTATGTCTAATGATCTTTCGACAATATTTCATCATGCTGAGAAAGATGTTTGTTTAGCTGGACCCACTTTGGCCTCACATCAGCCTTAACAGCAAATACTAACACAGCGTATCCAACACTAACATGGCCTTTAAACTTTAATAACACGTTTTTACTACTGAACATGGATCATTAAGAAAAATAGATTTGGATAAATTCAACTCCATGTTAAATGGTCAGCATTTTAAATGGCTAGTCACACCAGGAATTATTATCTTAGAATAATAAGGACATTTTATGCTCCAAATATCTGGAAATATCTTGTAAAGCCCTTTGAATGGCTTTGTGTTGAAAGGGGCTATACAAATAAACTTGCCTTGCCTATATTCTGTTCAGCATTAGTTAGATTAACACCTGAATTAGACCCTGATTACATAATTCTTTGGTTATGTTTGGCTAACTCTATTAGCCTGTGGAGATATTTTGGTCACTTTTCTGACACATGGAAGCTGTGTTTCTTCAGCTTCAGGTTCAGCTGCTTCTTCCCAGGGACGGGGCTTTGAGTCTGGAGAGACCTGGCTGGCCCTCTGTCCCAAACCCCTGGCCCTCTATCAGTGCATGTTCATGGGAAAACAGGGAAGCGAAGGGGGAGGGGCTGAGATGGATGGATGGATGGATTGATGGATAGAGCTATACTGTATATATCGGTATTCAAAAATATACTTCAGAGGACAAGGAATCATCTTAATATAGAATACTTTTACTTTTTTGATTACACAGATTGTCTTGATCTCATTAAAAAAAAATAGAAAGAGATGAGGGATGATTAGGTGGATGATAAATTGTTTGTACATCTCTGATGGTCAGAAAGTTACATAATTCCTCTCTGCCTCGAGGACATTTCAGGACATTTCCCAGGACCCTCTTAGGCTCGGGTCATCGCTGTGACAACATTCTCTGAGGGACCCTGTAGTAGAAGAGAAGCTTGTGTACACATGCACACACGCATGCATTCCTGCCTTCAGATATTAGCCCCTTCGGACAGGAAGAGAGCCGCTTTGATTAAATAATCCAAATGCTTTGATTGTTTGCACGATTATAACTTAGACAAATACATGTTCAAACATGAATACTCACACACACGCACAGATACACACACGCAAAGCAGAAGCCACGTTAACAGTGTCCTCACAAGTCACATCCAGGATCTTTATTGTTGACATGGGCATAATACATTTCATGATTGTGAATGATGTGTTTTAGTGCCAGTTGCTCTAAATAACCAACCTATCTAATAGGAATGTTTAATTTAATAATGTTGACATTACTATTGGTGTTCTCTCATTTGTTAAGTGTATGTATAGGAATCAGAATCCAAGTAGGTTTACACATACGAGACATTTTCTTTGGTATAAATGGTGCATATACTGTAAAGAAACATAAAAAATAATATGCTTTTTTGTTTTTTAAGAAAGGAACACCAAACGGTAATATTATAAAAGCTATTTTGAAAACTTTTTGTATAGACTATTGTTACAAATAAAGACACTATTTACACAAAATAAATATGGAAATAAAATGAAATTATATGTGACAAATACTTTATCCAAGTGGAGTGCTGTGTAGATTTAAAAAGGTAGTGTGGAAATGTGCAACATGGTTGTGCAGGATTTACAGTAGTACTCACAGGCAAAAGATGTTCACCCTCCAGTATGATCTTCCTATAATGTCCTTCTTTCATCTACTGTGGTTTTATTTGATTTTGCATGCCCTGCAAGGCTCCTGCTCAGACAAACATATGGACCTGTTTTGTTTGTGTGTCTCTATAGGAGCGTGTGGAGTATCTTTTCCTCATCATTTTCACGGTGGAGGCTTTCCTGAAGGTAATAGCCTACGGCCTGCTCTTCCACCCCAACGCCTACCTGAGGAACGGCTGGAATCTGCTCGACTTCATCATCGTAGTTGTAGGGTGAGTGGACGCAAACACACTGAAGTATTAAGAGCTGTGAAATGTTGTTTTAATGTCACTCGTAGTGATACCATGTAGTTTGAATGAGGGAATTATAAAAATAGCGAGTCCTGTGCAATTATATTTCACTGTCCCTCTCCAGGGTTTGTAACAGCACTACCTGACACATCTTTCAAGATCACCACATCACTGGCAAATTAATCATAGTACCTTGGTATAATTACTGTCAACAAATGAAACTACGGCAAAGACAATTGGCAGCCTCTGTTTAATAGCAGAAGTACTCACTGTGCTAGTATCTTTCAGAAATAAGACCATATTTCCCATGAACACCTTGATTTGCTGTAGTAAAGACAAGAGAGAATACTATACTCTTGTCCTTGCCTACACTTGTTGACTAAAGCTTTGTTCATTTGTTCACTTCTACTTTTGATACAACATATTTGCTAAATTCAAACTGCTGGCACATATAGCAAATTCAGAGAGGCTGATAGAGAAAAGATGTGGCCTTGTTTTCTATAGGAATAATACTTTTCTATCTTTGAATGTGGTATTTATTTGGGCTATTAATAGTAAAATACCATGATACATAACTGCCTTTAAAACGCATTGCCATACCACAATCTTCCTTCACAGAGAGTGTATTAAAGCCGCAGTAAACTCTGGTCTTCGGTGTATTGGTGAGGGCTAAACTGATTAGCTTGTTAGATGCTGATAGCAAAGCTTTGCTCTGTTTTTCTTTATCTGCAACTCAGCAACATAGCCCATCTGCTAAACCCTCTGTGTGTGTGTGTGTGTGTGTGTGTGTGTGTGTGTGTGTGTGTGTGTGTGTGTGTGTGTGTGTGTGTGTGTGTGTGTGTGTGTGTGTGTGTGTGTGTGTGTGTGTGTGTGTGTGTGTGTGTGTGTGTGTGTGTGTGTGTGTGTGTGTGTGTGTGTGTGTGTGTGTGTGTGTGTGTGTGTGTGTGTGTGTGTGTGTGTGTGTGTGTGTGTGTGTGTGTGTGTGTGTGTGTGTGTGTGTGTGTGTACAGTGTTGTGTGTGGGTAAGGGCACAATAGCCAGTGGACCTGACAGTAACATTAATGCTATAAAAATGGTCTAATTGACCCTGTGTATGTGTGTATCCGTTTGTGTATGTGCAAGAGAGAGATTGTAAGAAAGCACCCTACAGCCTGAAGGAATTCTCCACCACACACACACACACACACACACACACACACACACACACACACACACACACACACACACACACACACACACACACACACACACACTCAGTGATGCTTGTTCATCGCCAGTCAAGTGTGCACTCACATTAGCCATCTCTAACTGAACATGGTTGGCTTCACCCCACACACACATACACACACACACACACACACACACACACACACACACACACACACACACACACACACACACACACACACACACACACACACACACACACAGTGTGTCTTTAGGGTGAAGCCACCACCCCGTCGGATGGCATCATGGTGCCAGAGCCCCTGGCATAAACACAACCTTTACCACTCTTATGCAATTGTATAGCCTCTGTGGCTGCTTCCTCTGTCTTTCTCTCCTTCAGTCTCTATTACAATAATGGCTTTTATGGTGGTGGGGCATGTAACTATTGATCCCTGTAAATAAATGGTCTTTTAGCTCACACACCCTGCCAAAGTAAGGAGGTCAGCTGCAGCTCTGGAGTTGGCAGCTTCAGTGTTAATTTGAGTGTTCTTGCCCAAGGACACTTAAGGAATGTTTGTTACTTTTAGGGAGGATAATCCTGAATATCCTCTCTCGACTTTTCTAGAGTTTTTACTTCTTTCTATTTCACATGGCCTGATTAAAATATTATTCTGAAGAGTTCAAAATTACACGTTTGAAATGTTGACTTCAAATACAAGCTTCGACATGAGCTGGAATCCAGTAAGATCTAATATAAAGGCATGATATTGAAGAGTGTAGTTCTCTGCTTATGGTGCACCTGTCAACAGTGAACAGTAAGCTGTGTGTCAGGAGTCTGCAGCGATAAGACCAACACAAAGTGACCTGTTCTTCAATATAAAGGCAGCATGCCTTTTCATGTTGAAAGACAGAAACCAGAGTTCCCATACAGTTTCCTCTGTGATTACACTCAAACAGTGATCTCTGTCAGTGATCACTGTGTATTCCCTAACATAATTCAAGCAGTTTTATTTGTCTAAACCTAAGTATTCGTTAGCTGGAGGGGTAGTGGACTAGATAATACTCCTATTATATACTTCTGAAAAAAGCCTTCATTTTTCATTTTGGAGACCTATTTTATCAATTAGATGTACTTTACTGCTCGTTATGTGTCGGTACAAAAAGCTGTAAGATCATCACAAAAATAGACAGTAAATGTTAAATCCTGAGGCTAAATAAATGCATCCAAGTATTACTATAACATAGTTAAATCAGTTGATTCATTTATCTTGCAAAAGTCACTGGCTCCGGCCTATCACATTTTACATTGATTTCCTTTGCTTCCAATGCTTTTTTTAATTTAACATATTATTTGTAGTATATATGTTAAGGCTTTGGATTTGATCAGAAAAAAGGGACATTTAAAAAAATGGCTAAAGAAACAACTTCACTTTTTGATTTATCAATTGCTTTTAGTATCCTATTGCGAATAGGATACTAAAAGCAATTGATAAATATAAGTTGCAGGCTTAATATAAGTTTTGAATGATTACAAGCTGAAATCAGTAGTATACAGTACAGTAGTAGTATTTTTGACTACTATGAAACCACACATAGCCTGTTATCTTTCTGAATGTACACAGCTTCTGCTATCTTTAGCTGTGGATGTACTCAAACCATTATATTGTGCTACACTCAAAGGCTCTAATTATCATTTAACACCCCACCATGGCAAAAACATGCACTGTGAAATGCTGGTGGTGCAAAACTGTGGATCCTCCATAGTTTTCCGTACTCTGTTTCAAAGGAGAATTAATCAAATTGAGAGGGAGGTAGTGCGAAATATAAAGGCAGAGCGAGGGAGAGAGAGGGCGATATGTTTTGAGAGGTCTTTTCAAGTGGCCATTTCATTGGTGCTAATTGATAATCCTCCATGACTAACGCACTGCTGACTGGCCTTTGAGCCACGCTAGCTGGAAAATTGTGCTGTACGGTGATTTCTAACGGATCTCAGAGAGACAAGAGAGGAGAGAGAGACAAGCTCAGCTGGATGGATTTAACTGAGGTTATCACAGGGGATAGAAGCCAACATGCAGAGCTGTTCTCAAATCTTGTAGTAAGTAAAAGTAGAAGTACCAGGGTGTACTCGGTTACAAGTAAAAGTCCTATATTCAAAATGTTACTCAAGTTAAAGTTCAAAGGTTTTGGCATCTAAATATAATTAAAGTAACAAAAGTAAAAGGAGTCATCGTGCAAATTGGTCCATTTCAGAATAATATGATATGTTTTAATTATAAATAGTGATGCATTGCGTGTTTATCAAAGCTGGTAAAAGTGTAACTCATTTCAACTCATTGTAAATGTAATCCAGGTGTATCTAAAGTATTCTTTAAGTGTTGATCATATTGTTTATCATTAATCTATATCTGCAAAGTAACTAAAGGTACTCTGGAGGTAGTGGAGTAGAAGTACAAAGTAGCATCAAATCAGACAGTACTTAAATAAATGTACTTAGTTACTTAATACCACTGCCAACCTGTTTAGCGCCTTTATAGAAGAGTGCTTGCATCATTATGTTATTCTGCGTACTTTGTCTTGGTACTGTTTGATATGTAGGCAATAATGTAATATTTGAATAGCGCATTTCTGGGACTCAAAGTCGCCTAACGTGTAAACATCTTATTCCCTTAACATTTATTTGCTGCTGCTATCACAGCTTCCACTTGTCTTGGAAAGCTTTCCACAACATTTTTGGATTTGATCCCATATACTTAGGAAAGCATTTCCTTCTTCCCTTTCACATTACTTATGTCATCACGTGACCCTTTTGGGGGTTGCCAAATGCATGATGCAGCAAAGATTTCCTGTAATTGGAATTTATGGCCTGAACACCATCCCATTCTTATCAGCCCCAAACTAGACACAAATTAAGAATGGTAGCAGTTAGGGCTGCTCGATTATGGCAAACATCATAATCTCGATCATTTGGGTCAATAATTGTAATTGCGATTATCAAATGCGATTATTCATTGACTTTGAAAACATCCATTTATTGGAGAAAAAAAATGTGAACATTACGTTTTTAACAGTTGATTACCCTGAACTTTAAGTATAATTCAACTGAAAAACCAACAAAAAAAAAGATTATAAAAAAAAAGGAATCGTTTTATTTCGATTACGTTGTTTTCGTAATCGTTGCAAGCCATAATCGTAATCGCGATTAAAATACGATTAATTGAGCAGCCCTAGTAGCAGTGTTCACAAACCTTTGGCCATATGGTGAACATATATTGAAGCTTGGGGGCCGCCATTACCCAAAGACTTATTGGTGAATTCATAGAAGCTAATAGCTATCAAAAGCACATCATAATAAACGTTTCACTGTTTTATAGAGATGATAATTAAGAATAGTATGCACCTGCTTTAAGTGCAAGATAGATTACAATGGAGAAACAGAGGAGGTCGTGTGACATCACAGATGTACGTGTGTTATATTCATTGTGACAGTGCCATGTACACACACTGATTTATAAACACATTGTAGGTGTCTCTCTTCACTACAGACACACACAGTGTTCTGTCCATTCATTCAAGTGGAGCGCCTCACATTTCCTTATCAGTGAGGGGACAGATAAAACACTTTTTATTATTGTGATAGAGAGTTTACTAATTAAGTTGTTTTTATTTTCTACTGTTATGTTTTCTCCCGGAAGCACATTTCATTTTGTGTGCAGATGTCTGTACCGCTGCTTCTGCTTTCAAATGTTGGACACAAAGTAGTTTGATGTCAACATTTACAACACTTTTGCTGTTTTATGGATTATGATGAAGATGATGTACTTGGTTCAGTTTAGTATTGACAGCTGTAGCAGCAGAGGAATAGTAAAAAGGAGGTAATTATGACAACAACTGCAGATATTCATCACTGTCATATGTCCTGTAACTCTTTTAATGTTCTCCCCTATCTTAGATATTCTCTAGAATGTGGAAATGGGATGTCCACCTGACGATGATGCCTATTGAAGTCCCTGCTTCTTGTCTTGCAGGTTATTCAGTGCGATCTTGGAGCAGGCCACAAAAGGCGACGGGGCCACTCCTATTGGAGGGAAGGCAGCGGGCTTCGATGTCAAGGCTCTGAGGGCCTTCAGAGTACTCAGACCCCTCAGACTGGTCTCTGGAGTACCCAGTAAGTACTGAAAGAAAGGGAATAAAATAAAAAAGACGGAAAAGAAAAGAGAGTAAAAAAGATGCTTCTCTGAGGACCAGGTGTGAATGGTGATTGGATGAGGTGGGGGATAAATGAAACTCCAACAGATTGGAGCTGATATTGCCCTCAGAGGCACACACACAGTGACACACATAAATCTACACACACTCCTCTTATCAGGTGCTCAGACCGTAGTGGCAGTGGATGAGTTGTCTGTCAGCCTGTCTGTGTGAGTGACTTCAGGAATCAATAATCCAACAGGACAGAAGACAGGAAAAGGATGAAAGCTGAGCGCTGTTTGCACCTGTGTGATTGTGTGTGTCATCTCTTGTGATTAAAGTAGCAGGCAAACCCACAGCTTGCTAGTGTACATCACACACTCTTTTTGTTCTGCTAAAAAGCTGCATGCTCCATTTGCTGTAGACTTTACAAAAAGGAATGATCTGTACATTAACTATGTAATAAAGCTGTTTGTTTACTTAAATCTGTATATGATCCAAGCATATCATTTCATGACCAAACCAATTATTTTGAACCAAATAAATAAAAATAAGCTCACATTTTATTCTCCAAAGATAATTGTGACCAAAAGTTAATATTTGGAGGATAAAATGTGTGTACGTTTGACTGTTTCACAACAATAAGCCTCCTTAACAGAATGTAATCAGCGTATCTGTGAGTTATTAGTATGCCGTACTCTAAGCCTTTTTATATGACAATAAGGCTTTCATAATTAACAATACTGCGTGTCTCAAGACTCTTAATTTAAATACATTCTGATTTCCCTTAAATAAGGTTGTGTTCACCCTTTATGTGTTCTCAGCAGTTCCTCTGTGTGTGTGTGCTGCAGGTTTACAGGTAGTGTTGAACTCCATAATCAAAGCCATGGTTCCTCTGCTCCACATTGCCCTGCTGGTCCTCTTCGTCATCATCATCTATGCCATCATCGGCCTGGAGCTCTTCATGGGCAAGATGCACAAGACCTGCGCTCATGAGCAAACAGGTACACACACGCATACACACCGGAGACTGAGGGGCACAGGGAGAGAACATATAGACGATTGCGCACTGATGCACAGATTCAAATACAAACATGCATGGTCACACATACACTCTCATACCACACCTGAATGGTCAAATACGATTTGAAGCGAATACTCAACTGTGTGTGAAAGCACGCTTCAGATAGCATATATTCACATTTCAACCCAAGAGATGGACATACAGGTGCAAACGTAACGCCACAAACCTTTCAAACAAATACAACACATCAGTTAGACGCCACCTATATGCCATCACAGCAGAGAGAGAATAATTTGGGTGGTAATTGAAACAACAGCTGCCATAAACGATGAAAACCATTTTCAGTAAAGGTCCCTATGTATACATGGACTTAAGGGTTGCTCTTGTGATGTTATAGGTCCCATGAGAGGCATTAGCTTTGCCTGGGTTAGTGCTAGTGGAATACTGTGATATCCTACACATCGCCCTGGGGGACATTGATCCTTGTTATGGCTGCTCTACAGTCCACTGTGTCCTTGTTTAATCCCAAGGAAATATTGCTTTTTTTCCTTTTAAATAAATGATTTATAGATTACCTTGAAAGATTTAGTAGAATTGCAAAGCGGGAGTTATTTTATACTCCCTCTTGGTTTATTGCATAGTGTGAGGTGAGTTACAGTTGGTTTTTGATGTTTTAAGCATGAAAGCTGTAGCACTATAGCTGTCAAACTGTGATCACCAGTTCAATACATTTGACAAATTCGACTTGGGTTTTCTATACTTATTTGAACATGTATTTATTTATTTCCAACATTTTTAGAATTTTTTTTTATAGGATATGCACATTTCGGTTAACCGGCTAACCGTTTTTTGGGGGGTCGAATATTCGAATATACATTTGCTTTCAAATTCCCATCCCTAGTACAATATGGAAATTCCACAATAAATCACTTCCTGTTGAGAAATGAACAGATATAGTTCAATCAGGAGAGACGTGATGTATGGAATACATGTTTATTATCGGTCACATTATATAAATGAAACATAATGATGACAGTTTATAACAAGTGAATGAAATGTGTTTTGGCGACTAGGCCCAGGTTTTGTAGGACATCATTCGGGAAGGGAAAGAACCGTTTCCGATGAACCCCCAAAATAAGTGAAGTATGAAGTACTGAACGTGAAGACATCTTACCTTGTGGGATGCAGTGGAAATATATGGATGAAAATGAGAGGTTAATACATGTGGGAATTTAGATGTACTGATGCATCCCGGCCGTACGGGGCATCCCGGCCGTACGGGGCATCCCGGCCGTACGGGGGATCCTGGCCGTACAGGGCACCCTGGCCATACAGGGCATCCCGGACGCACTAGGGCGTCCCGGACGTGCGGGGCGCCCTGAACGTGCGGGGCAACCTGAACTAGCAGGGACATATTTATACAGACCTGAAGGTTTACTACCTGGCATACAGGGTTTAGATAGGGCAATAATATTAAACATGAACACGGACCCGGAGGTCACAACCTGACGTGCAGGGTTAAACATGAACACAGTGACACGTATGCTGACGTGCTATGAAACCACCACCACCAGTATAGGCATAATTACCATTCTTTTAGTGTTTGAGAGACCTTGGATAGCCAGCACGCGCTGATGTCCGGCGAATGTGGGATGTGAAGGCGGAGGAGGACCACCGCCCGAGTTGCAGGGATGAGGGAGAAATGCCTCATTGCAGCAGAGGTGGCTGCGCCTATCTGAACGAAAGCTCTGATATGCTATTAAGACGCCACAACCAGTTATGCATTATTTACCATCGGTAAACTGAAGAGCTCTTGGATTGCAGCACGAGCCGATGTCCGGGCGAAGAGGGAGAAGTAAAAGTAAGCACGAGCTGTTAGCTGGAGTACAGTAATGCATGAATATCATAACCTGATTGACGCGAGCCAAGTGAGCATGAACCCGAGGATATGAATGAAGTGCAGGATGCACGCAGAAAAGACGTACACTTAGTTAAATGCTGAGACATGACCCACGATATAGTATAGCTTAATTAGCAGTTAAGTGCGCCAGGATGAGTCATAGATGCTGATAAGCTGATTGAGTGATTAAGACTGTCTTCCATCATCTGAGGGAGGATGATGGAGGGACGCTAGTGTTAGATCCAGCGAGTGCGACATGTGTAGCAATATTGAAAATCTGAGTGTGCCGCTATGCGGATGATCTCATGCAGATATTCCCCCCAAAGCGGAGGATGTGCAGTGCACGTCCTTAAGTCGGGGAAAACGCGGTCGTCGTGAGGCCGGCAGATGCCACGTCCAGGAAACGGGAGATGATGCGTGCCGAAGATATCCGCATGCAAAGTATGGTTGCCCGGTGAGGAAGAGCAACTGTCGTTGAAGACGTTAATGTGGATGCACGCAGTGGTTAGAGGAACGTTAATACCGTGAGCTTGATGTGATGCCTAGGAACTCAGGTGTGTGACTGGACCTATATTTCCTCATGATTAGGAACGCTGTGCTCCTGGAGGATTCTCCTCTTCTTCTTTTTCTTTCTTCTTCTCTTTTCCCAGTTGAGCGGAGTTATCGTTAGTAATGTTGTATTTGAACACTAGATGGCGTAAAGGCAACGCATGAGGAGATCTCCCTGAGCAGTGGGTGATTGAACTGGGGAGAGACAGCTATTAATATATTTACCCGAATGGCCGGTGCACGCGTAGTTGCTCCTTACCGCAAGTAATACGTTACTGAAACTCCATACTGTAACACGTTACACCCAACACTGTTTGGAACTCACTTTAACCCTGAACTAAAGGTAGAAATGCATAGTGTTGAATTTCCTGTCGGCTCCCAGACCGTAGTCGTGGAAACGGGGGGGGGGGTTGATTCTCTATCATCTCCCAGGGCAGAAGCAACACGCTTCGGGTTCAATAACCCATTTTATCGGAAAGACTGGAGAGAGGCGAGCTCTTCTTGGGAGGTCGTTGCATTTATTTAGCTCTTCTGTTTCGCGAGATAGATTCGCAAGATCACAGACCTTCCTTTTCCTGCTGCCTTGTTTACGTCTAGAACACATGTATCCCGCTCGCTCGCTCTACCATACCCGCGCACACATGCACGCGTCATGCCCCTCTCTCAAAGGGGTAGTGATCTCGTTCTGCATGACCCAAATGTCATAACAATATAACGAAACATCTCGTGAATTTGTTGCAACTGCCTTTTGCCAGCGCTACCCTGACGCCTGTTTTAGAGGTGATGCGCGGGAGGAAGTAACTTCAATGGGATGTAGCTTAACCCCTGCCTGCCTGCCTGCAGGAGGGGTTGTGGTTGAAGTCAGAATGGGTAAACCTTCGCCTGTGATGAGGACCGTTCCGCGTGAAGCCGGGAGCGCCGCATTTGAGCCAGTGATGCCCTCTCGAGAGACTGAAGGCGTGCGTCAATTGTTTGCGTGAAGAAGCCCATTTCCTTTAAGCCCGGAGGAACTTCCGTGGAGCCCGATTTCCTTGTCTTTTCCTCCTGTGTCCGGGTTTGCGGGGCGGCCGGCTGGACCCGCTAGCCGACTGGGGAACGCCGTCTGTAGCTTAATCCGCAAGACTGCGGAGCTGATAAAAATGCCTGGAGCTGGGACGAAGCTCTGCTGCTGCTTGCGCGTTGACGCCTGGAAGACAGCTGATAGAAAAGGGGAGAGCATATATAGAGGGTTTAACAGGTGCGATAATTAGGCTTGTGAATGGAGGGAAGTGATATGTTGGCTAAGGAGTGGCGCTCCCTGTCATCCAGTGGAGGGAGCGAGTATTGCCATGACGAGCAATACGGAGTGTTAGGTCTTCCTGCCTGAACTTGTGCTCAGCTTCATAAGTTGAACCAAAGTTGTGTTATTTAATGAAGAGTACAAGCATTCAACAGAATCTATTCCAGCTGGAAGGACGAATGTCTACAGCACTCGCAGAAGAATCACAAGTCATTTATACAGAGAAACAGGGAACAAAGGGGGACAAGCAACAAAGTAACTGACATTACAGCCTACCAAATGGGAAACAAAGGGACATAAGCCATGTTAATTATAACATCTGTATGATCATTTGCCTGACAGTCTGTTGAACAAGTTTACAAAGAACTGAATGACTCTTTAATTATACATTTCCATTATAATAACCGTCTTTCTCTTCCTCTTATGTCTTTTGTCACAGGCACCTTTATGGAAAAAAAGCCGGCACCATGTGCGCCTGAGGGAGCTTACGGTCGAAATTGTACGCACAATGGAACCCACTGTAAGGTGGGGTGGGAGGGCCCGAACGACGGCATCACTAACTTTGACAACTTTGCCTTCGCCATGTTGACGGTGTTCCAGTGTATAACCATGGAGGGCTGGACGGAAGTGCTGTACTGGGTGAGACGGACACCACAACAGTGTCTTAGTGTGTGTGTGTGTGTGTGTGTGTGTGTGTGTGTGTGTGTGTGTGTGTGTGTGTGTGTGTGTGTGTGTGTGTGTGTGTGTGTGTGTGTGTGTGTGTGTGTGTGTGTGTGTGTGTGTGTGTGTGTGTGTGTGTGTGTGTGTGTGTGTGTGTGTGTGTGTGTGTGTGTGTGTGTGTGTGTGTGTGAAGAGAGTACCATCTGCTCAGTGTGTGTTGTCACGGTACTGTATCTGTTACATCAATGCCACATGAGTGCTTTTGAAAAATTGATATAAAAAACAACATTTCAGGTATGAAGGCAGGTATGAACACAATAAGACACACACACATTGCGTTTGTGAGCGTGTTAGCTCATATCTCGGGATAAATCGATTACAATACACTGTGTAATTGAAGGCGCCGATTCATTTGGAACGTGTGCAGAATCCTGAATCTTGATTCAAGTGAAAACACACACACACACATCCAGCCAGCGAGGCGTATGAACACACACAAACGGTCCCTCCCTCAGAGAATGGGCAGAAGCAGGCAGCGGCCCTGTCCAGCTAAATAAACCAAAGGATTAGTCTGTGCTGTTAATCAATGTTCAGGAGGGTTCCATCTGACTCTACATGTGCTGGATTTCTTAGCATTTTATTCAGTCCTGGAGGTTTGGCTCTACACCCAGATTATTATTTATTGATGTCCCAATAATTGGTGGTAAGGGCTCAAAGACTTGAACCTGAGTGTTTTTTTCAGATATTTATATTTTGTATGTGATGTTGCCACGACTACCCTGTGTAACATAAGCGCTGTTATACCATAAGCCATGTGTAACATGAGGCTCAAACACATCCTTTGTAACATTAGTCAATATATCACTATCACGTTGCTGATTGGCAATATGTCAACTTTAAAAGAGATTTCAACAATTGCCCATATCAAGTCGTTATAAGATAAAATAATATAAGATAGACCTTTATTGATCTCCTTAGGGAAATGCAGACCTATTGCAGCAACACAGTGAAACACAGGACAGTACAGATAGAGTTCACACAAGGATAAAAAGAATACAAATAAGATGACATTTGTAAGGCACAGTTTCAATTTACAATCAGAGCAACGATGTTATAAAAAATACATCATTACAACCAGTTTGCAGTCTGTTTTCCTTAGATCTTATATAGAATTATCTTTAAACAATTTGGTACAGTTGTAGATATGATTTATATTGTGATATTAAGTGTTTTAAATAAAATGTTCATACTCTTTAATAAATGTTCACTCACCTAGCTTCAACGTTAATCTATTGCTAGCAGAAAGTTCAAATGTGTTATCATTTCAAAGCTCTTTTGTCTAAAGGCTGTGTCTCACTGTGAGTGTTACAGATGAATACTGTCTATTAGGATTGTGAAAACAACTCTATATAACCAAATGTCCAGTGGGCAATAACATTGTGCTAATTTCCATTCATTTGGTAGCCTCAATTTGCACTTCTAATGTGTGAAGATTATATTCAGGTCACAGAGCTCAGCATCCCTTTATCTGAAATTGAAATAATGATGTTATCTCAGAAGGTTATTTAACAACACTTAAAGCATTTATGACCGTATTTTGTTTCAGGACTCTTTTCCATCTCGATGAATGAATAATAAGTCCACTTCACAAAGAATGATTCTTATCCAGTATCTAGAGTTTTCACATGATGTACTAATCCTAAATAGGATTCTAGCCAGAAGATACATGGTTCTGCTTGCTATGTGTGTTTTGGTAAGTAGAACATCTTACAAAATAATCAAAAATATGTCAAATTAGGATCATATTGTCAATAGAGAGTTTTAAAATACCTTCAAACCTTTGTTAACATGTGGTGAATGACATCCTAGGTTTCTGTAAGATCACTAGATTTAGCTTTCAGAGAAACTGATTTTAAGCTCTGTGATGAAAATAATACATATCGTAAGAGGGACAAGGTGGGGCTAGCCATCACAATATTAAAGGATACAATTACGTATTAGATAAGTACATCTCTAAAGAAATTCATTTGCAATGGAATAATGTGTTACAGTACACTGGTAAGATCTGGGAAAGGTTTTTTTTTAGCTCTGTCTGTTTGGTTACTTATCTCAGAATTTTTTTTTGGTAGTCTCTGTGTGTGTTTGTGTGTGTGTGTGTGTGTGTGTGTGTGTGTGTGTGTGTGTGTGTGTGTGTGTGTGTGTGTTGTGTGTGTGTGTGTGTGTGTGTGTGTGTGTGTGTGTGTGTGTGTGTGTGTGTGTGTGTGTGTGTGTGTGTGTGTGTGTGTGTGTGTGTGTGTGTGTGTGTGTGTGTGTGTGCGTGCAAGTTCCTTTTCTGTGTGTATGTTTACACACGGAGCAGAGAGCTTACTCTACACCCCTGCTGTAACTGCCCTGTCTGCTGCCACCTCCTGTGCACACACACACACACACACACACACACACACACACACACACACACACACACACACACACACACACACTGTGCTAATCGTACAATTCATTTTTAGAGCGCTTGGGATTCCAGCTGTCTTGATAATGAATGGGACCTATTTGTCCGGAGTCCGTATGATTATGGGAAAATACTTAGACACCACCAAACCTTTTCTTGTGTTGGGCCATGCGTTTCCATAGTTTTCATTGTCTCACATTTTCAGGACTATAGATTAATGACATCCAACATCTGCTGTCATAGCAACCCTCGTTTCTTCTGTTGTCTCGTTCTGTTCAACATGCGTCCATGTGACAGCCCCTTAATTTATTTAATTGATACACATGCAGTAGATCACTTCTAACAGTGTGTCATTGTTTTTATGGACAAATGTATAGCATTAACACTCATTGTCAATTAAGGGCAATCCACCTCTCTAAGATAGGGCTCAAGATTGTTATTGAGTTACAAAAGCTGTTAAGTGTTGTTTAGTATCTGCTTGATTGTGGTTGGTCCAGCCTGTGCTCTCTAACACCAGACACCAGGGTGTATACACACACTTTATCACACAACACTGCCACTCCTGCTTGGCCATATCTTCCTACTGCTCTTTTTAACATGCACTGCTCTTTCCTTGTTCCTTCCTGTCACCTTTTCCTACCTTGATTCCTTCTCTTACACACTTTCTGTCCTTTACCTCTACTGCCCCCTCTCATTCGTTCTCTCTATGTACCTTACCCATTGTCCTCACCCCTCTCTTCCTTCCCTCCCCATTGTCCTTCCTCCACCACCTTCTCCCTGTTAACCGCTCTCTTCTCTCCTTCTGTTTCTCTCCCATGTCTCTCGTCTCTCAGATGCAGGATGCTATGGGCTATGAGCTGCCATGGGTCTATTTTGTCTCTCTCGTCATCTTCGGCTCCTTTTTCGTTCTCAATCTCGTTCTGGGGGTGTTGAGCGGGTAAGAGGTTGTGCTGTGGTCATGTGTGTACAAAAGTCTGTATGTGAGTTGTTTGTGATGAGGGTGTACGTTGCAAAGTGTTTAATATGTGATTATTGACCGTGCAACAAGACTCCCTGGAACAGACATTTGAAGTGCAATTTGTGATTGATTTGGAGGATCCATTGAACCACTAAATAGTGGAATAGAATGGAAATAATTCATGGTTATCCACTATAAAAGCACACCACTTATTGGGCATTATTATGGTTATTATGATTATTTGTGTTATTAGTTGAAGTTGGCAGTATTATTTAAGGTAAAACATGATTTTCTTCTAAATATAACGTCACACAAACTCTACTCTCTTAACATTTTGATTATCTATAATATCCGTCTTTGGAGACCATAGTAGTAATAAGCTGCGTAGTTCAATGCTGTATGAATCCAGAATCCAATGCTGTAAACTGAACATGCTACAGCCTTTAATACTGTTAGCCCTGTCGTCACCATTTCAATGGGAGACTACACACTGAAGGGATTTATACAAGAGTTGCAACACTTGGCTAAAGAGTCAAGGTGGGCTATAGGTGAACATTCCGTCCCAAATATTTCGGTACAGCTTAATATACAAGTAGTCTTATTAGCATTGATTTGGAGATTATTTGGTCAATTCAATTGAAGCCATCAAATGCAAATTAGAGGAGGGGGATTCAGGCAGTCTCACATCAGCAGTCTTCCAGTACAAGTAGAGCTAGATCTCTTCTTGTAAAGATCTTAATCCTCTACAGTCGAGGAAAGATGAACTGACTGAACTGAGCACAATCTCCAGCTCTCTCCAGCTTCACTCGGTCCTTTGTCAGAAGCCTTACAGAGAGACACATTCACACACAAGCACTTGCTGGACTCTTCTTCTGAACAGTTTTTTTTTCCAAGGCTCAGTTTTAAGATACCCCTTTTCCTCCTTAATGAGATGACTGCATAAACAGATCCGCCATGTTTGTTTACATGTGTTGGTTATCGTCACACATGTTTGTCTCATGTGCTTATCAGCATCTGCTTACATTGTTTGTGTATGTGCAGCGTGTGTGTATTTGTATGGAGGCGTGTGTATGTTTTGTTTCACTAAATGCTGCTCCAGCGGCTGGGTGCAGTTTTACCCCGCTCTGTCAAGTCACACTGTTTTAGTACAAGCACCACCCGGCCTGTAGGGATACACTGGGGTATTAATGATTCACCCCTCAGGTCAGTTATAGAGATGGAACTTAAAAAAGCTTGCACAACAGGGAAATCACAACAGGCAAAAAAGGTTTTTCTGAGGACAGAGTGAAGTCTGAAAGGAAACATGGCATTACAAATGAAAATTATAAGATGGATGCCTGCACTAAATAGGTAAATTTGAGTTAAAGTCAGCAGGATAACTATAACCGCCATAACAATATCAATTAAATAATAGCAATAATAATCATTATAATATTTTACACCTCAAATTTGATTTAAAAATGAAAGGTTTTTTTTAATTAAATCTAAGACTCTAAGGAATAAAATTCCTTCTTTTTTTTGCATCAAGAGAGAATAAGCTGTCATGATGACAGTCATAATGTCTAATCCATGGGAGTCTTGCTGCACTGTCTTCAAGTGTCCAAAATGCCTTCTCTTCACAGGGTTTTAAATGAACTCTTTTCAGGGGGTGTAAGCTTGTAACCTTCCCTTACATGCCCTCACCTGATGGTGTTTAAAGTTGAATACAGCCGGTCAGATACGCTGCCATGTGGCCCATTAAGTGACTCTGACAAATACTATAAATGCATTATCCCAGCAGGGATCCTGCAGAAGGATACAGTTCCATCTGTTGGGAACTTTCACTGAGGATCTAACCCCTTCCCTCTGCCCCTCCTCCCTTCCCTCCTAACCTCCCTTACTGCTATCTACTCGGCTTCTTTTCCTCCCTCCATCTTTACCTGTCTCCTCACACCCTTCTCCCTTGCATTCCTCCTTTGTCTCCCCTCCTGTGTCCCACGCCTCCGTCTCTCCACCAGGTGAATGACGCAGTAGGTTACAGTTGGCCCTGGGTGTATTTTGTCACCTTAATCATCATCGGATCCTTCTTTGTGCTAAACTTGGTTCTGGGGGTATTGAGCGGGTAAGGGCAAGGTCAAAGGTCACTTGAGACTAACTTCTTTCCCTCTCCTTCACACTGTCCTTCTTAGAGAGCTTTGCTGTCTGTTTTTCCTGCTTCTGAAAGGAAATGGTGTTGTGGTTTTTTAAACTGGTAAAGGTATGTATTTTCAAGAAACAAAATACATACCAGCACACACAAGGGAAATGTAACATGAATTCATTTAATCTACGATTATGTCCAATATGTTTTAAGAACTACATGTATGTGGATTTCGCAGTACCACAATTATTTTTCCAACCACCCCAATATTGTGAATGCAATATCTCTGTCTTAGTCTTCAGTATGAACTGATTAGTAGTCAAAATGAAATGTCACTGTGATCTTGTAAACATGTTTTGGACATACCTTAGAAATGGACTTGCTTCTTGTAATTTCACGATTTCAGGAGTATCTAACAAAATAAAATGATGAATTAATGGCAATCTGGACATACATGGATTTAAACCGCGACAAGTAGGTGAAGTCATTCATGCCATAAGCAGGTATTTTCTAATATGATTTATAGAAGAAACAGAGCTTAGTGTGGATTGTTGTTTTTCATGTTTCTTCACATGCCGTAGGTTAAGATGAACTTAAGAAGTGAAGTGTCTCACCCCTGACTGACTGACCTGTATCTGACTCTCGATACCCACAGTGATGTGGCAGCAGCATTGTGGGAAAAATAATAGAGGTCTATCTGGTCCAAACAGCTTGGGAGGTTTGGCTGTCTGACTCTTTGTCTGACTTCTGACTAATGATGCTGTCATCACACTACACACCCTGACCTTTTACCAACTGCTTCCTCCATGCAGTGTGTGTGGGTCTCAGATTGGCATAATAACTAATGGCCAAACAGGAAGAAGGAGAGCGACGGGCACAGAGACAGAAACATGGGGTGTGACGGTGTTTGTCTGTATTGGATGTAATGTGTAAATAGAAAGAAAGAAGCATGAGGCTGTCTGAGAGAGAATGAGGGGACACATGAAGAAAATCCATTACGGGGAAAAAGAGAGATGTTGAGAATAGTAAATTGAGAGTGATCACTGAGAGTTCTGCTCTCACAAACACACACATAGTATACTACACACTGACACACACAACCACAGATCAATAAGATTGGGTCTAATGTTATGACAAGCACAACTGTAGCAGTTTGTCCTAATGCTCATTGATATGCCTTTTGTGTATGTGACTGTGTTGTCTGTAGTTGTGATTTATTCAATCATTCTACCAAATTTCACACAGAAAACACACTGACAGGCTCACACACATTCTCTGATTCTGTTCCAAGCAATAGACTGACTATAGGAATCTATGAAAATAGACACATACCATTATGGATCCTGTGATGCTTTCCAGGGAACGTGTTTGGATACTGTAAGTGTGAAACTTCCATAGCTGCAAAGCCCCACTTAAAGGGGACCTATCATGCAAAATGCACTTTTGTACGTCTTTTATACATGAATATGTGTCCCCGGTGTGTCAGGGAACTCACCAAGTGTCAGAAAACACAACCCTCTCTCTTTTCCTCCATACCCAAATCTCTAAAAACGGGGCTGCAACGGATCTGATACAGACTGATACAGATTTGAAATATCTCTGACGTCAGAAACGAGGAGCTCCGCCTATATGGGCAACTCCCCACCAATCAGGAGGAGACATCCACGGCCATTGCCGTTCGAAAGCGCTGGAGACGCTGTAGTACGTATGCCAGGCCTGTAGGTGGCGATGTAGTCTGCCACAAAAGCAGCGAAGAAGACTTCTCACAGATTCAGCCCTTGGTCTCAAGTCAGCACCGATGCAGACTCGTTGTTTGAGGGCTTGACACTCATTGGTTTGGAACAGCACTTAATGTGGCAGGACCCTCCGCGCGAACGCGCAAACGGAGTGGTAGTGTGTAGGGGTAGGGCAGAGGTTGCGTTAACCGAATATTTTCCATCTATGACAGATTTTTTTTAACAATGACGGAGAAATCTGAAAGCAGTCCGTCGGATTAGAACAAACTCGGAACAGCACCAAAGTTTCCCCGCAGCGAGGCTCCGGTGTTATGCATGCCTGCCAAAAAGGAAATTATACCATTTCCAAACCCAACTTTGCCTGTGAGTTTTGGCTTTACGCTGTGCGCACTCCCGCGAGGTGCAGTGGGCATGCATAACACGGCGCTCACGAGCGTGCACCCCGCCCCCGTTGACAGTTCACGACCGTGCTCTCTTCCCCCCCCCCGACAGGCAATACTGAATTTTGATGGAAATGTTACGATCCTGTCCGTCAAAATGACGGGCAGCAAAATCTAATCAAAATCAAATCTAGTGCAATCTCTGGGGTAGGGTGTAGAGGGCGGTTTGGGATTGGGCCAGAAAAGAGCAAATACTGTAGAGCGAAATGAGGCATGGCTGAAATGAGGCATGGCTAAAATGCACGATCTGTTTGGTATTTTGAAAAAAGAACTTTGCAGACATGTTTTATATAGGTATGGCCCTACAATATATTATTCAAATATAGCATGATAGGTCCACTTTAAATAAACATTATGGAGTGTGTATTTGCACCCGGGAGAAAATAGCTACACGACAGGTATTCAGCTATTTGCACATAACTGTATTAGGTTAGTTGAAATCATTAATATGAAGTTGAACCTAATATTTAGAATTGAAAGTTTATAGTATTTCTACCAACTTACCTTATACAATTATGTGTAGTTTGTTGACCTAATACATTTAATTAAAGTCAACGTTACAGTTTTTTCAGTGTAGTCACTCGGGTGCAAATAGTATCTGCCATTATTGTAATGTATTATCTAACATTATTAAAACACATACTGTATGGCATACGCAGATTACTTTTCTGTGATTTCCAAACCCAAGATGACATGGTGTGAGATAACTGACCATCAGGGAACTCCACTGACTGCATCTTATTTAAAATAAGAAGCAGGGAGGCTCTTGCAATGTCAATGGACCTTGGAGTGTGTATCCGTACACATTTTAGCTGAAAATGTTCTCAAGCCTCTCAGCTCCTGTCAGCTCTCCTCCCGATGAATTATTTGGCTCCAAGCTGACTTTGACCTTCCCCTAATGCGCCGATTAATCAAATGTTCTTTAATTCTTTCTTTCTTCCTCCTGACACCTGGAAGTAATTTCACCAGGTTTCATCATATAATTAAAATATTTCACACTCTCCTAACATCAATTTTAGTTGTCTTAAATCAACTTTGCTTATGTCCTCTGTGTCCACATCACATCCAAAATCCTGACAAACCCTAAAAATTGGGCATCATTCTATATCAATAAGAATTAAAAAAAGATAACCAGATTGCTCCATAATTAGTAGCTAAAGGACTTTAAACACTTAGTTTATGTTAAGTCTACCTTTACACACTTCAATCATTTTATTTTCTACATAAAGAATTGCAAATGCTGCATAAAAAGGTAGCTAAAGCATCAAATAAATATTTCAGTTAACCTATCTATCGTCATTCCAACCTAAAAAACCTCTGGGTCGTGACGGAAAGAAAGAGATGCCAGAGGTGAGGGGCTCGGTGGAGCGGGACGCCCTCGCTGCAGACCCAATTCTCCTCCAATTTGACGGGAGCAGGCTTAAGGCACTGCAGCTGGGGGGGAGACCCTGGGATGCACTGCACAAACTCGCAGCAGGCTCGGGACCACCTGGGGCCCTGGGACAGCAACACTTATAAGACTAATCAGCAAAGATCGTTATGACTAAATTCAATCTTTATATATATTTGTTTAGATAAAAGAAATCTTTATGAACTTATAACAATGGGATGAAGCAATGCACTTATATGACACTAGCCTAAATGTGTGAGGGATCCTCTATTAATAACAACAACAACTCTTGTCTATTCATCAGCAATGTTTGGCTGCAGGTGATACTTTCAGAATAAAAGCATCCTGACTCAGCTTAAAGTAACTGACACTTACTGTAAGGGAAATTTGTTACGTGTTTTTTTCCAAACCCTCTAAGTTAATCAAACTAGCACTCATCCACACTTGGTCAGTCATTCGGGGTGTCTCAATTCACATTCTCACAGTGCACCAGGCTTAATTATTAGAATACGGCTTCATCAACTCTGACACTTTGTAAATCAGTGGGAACAAGTTTACACAAATAGATAGATAGTCAATGATAGGGTATACACAGTGTATTACTGATGTGATCAAATCCAACTGCAGCTTATTTGACGTTGTGTGTTTATGCAGGCGTTACAATGTCTACCAACTTTGAAACAGAACTGATTGGAACTGTATATCTCTTGGCTGCTTAACAATATATCTGTATGAATTGGATTTTCTGAGCTGTGAATCCAGCTCTCTGTCTGTCTGGGCGTGCTTCATCTGTATTAGCATACTAACACTGTATCTCCTTGGCAGAGCTTGTTTCTCTTCACATGTTTTTTCTCTATTTAGCAGGTTTCCCCTCCTTCCTGTCCTGACACACTGAATAATGTTCTGTATTATCACAGCATTGTCACATGATTTGCACTTCAGTTTAGATTTTCAGATTCTTTTTTCTCCCCCTCTGTCACTGTTTCCTTTCTATCCCTCTTTCTATCCCCCAACCCCCTCCATCCTGTTTCCCTCCTCCCAGAGAGTTTTCCAAGGAGAGAGAGAAGGCCAAAGCACGTGGTGACTTCCAGAAACTCAGAGAAAAACAGCAGCTGGAGGAGGACCTCAAGGTAGGCGGTTCTTTCTCTGCATGTTTAATTGGGGCTGCAAGAGTCTTTGTCTGCAACTAAGATTCAATGTTAATTACTGCCAGGTAACCATAGAAATCAAAGCAAACTTTATTTAAATACATTTTAATAGGTAACACATTCTTTACAGATCGATGGAGGAGGATAAAAGAGTAAATCAAAGAGACAGCCAAGTGTATACATTAAGATTAATTTAAAAATAATAACATTAATTAACATTAAGAATACAAAAAGATGCTGTCTGTTGTTGTTACTAATATATGTCCTTAAATCATCTCAGTTTTTAGTATAAGAATAGGGAACATTGAGAAACATAATGAATGCCATAACATTTGATAGAAACAATGTTTGTTTTGTTGATAAGCACTGCTAACCAGCCAGTGTTTTCTTTGCTTGTGTGTTCATATGTGTGGTGAATATAGGGCTATTTGGACTGGATCACTCAGGCTGAAGACATCGACCCAGAGAATGAAGAGGAGGGCATGGACGATGACAAACCTAGAAACCGTGAGTACTACAGTGTGTGTGTTTAACAGTAAAATATGCCAAGGGCGAGAGTCGATCTATTTACTTCCTGCAGTTCGCCTCGGGATGTGTGTGTGTGTGTGTGTGATTTATGAATTGTTGTGTGGTAGTAGTGGCAGTTAGGATTTCTGTTTCTATTGTGTTTATATCTGAGGATATAAGAAGGTGTGAGGTTAACTGCGCACGTGTTTGTGTCAGATTTAGGGTTTAGTCTGTATGTCTTGAGCTCACTGCAGTCTCATCGTGATTGAATGACGATGAGACTGCAGTGAGTGACTGATGGAGCGGCTGACAGACAGAGGGGATGTTAATATTGTCTGCTGCTTTGGCTAAGAACCCTCCCGAGGCTCAAAACCTGTTTAGATATTAGTGGAATGTGTCAGACTGCAGCTAATAGCCTCTGGACACACACACACACACACACACACACACACACACACACACACACACACACACACACACACACACACACACACACACACACACACAGGGACACACACAAGCACACACACTGTAGGTATACACTCTTTTGTGACAGAAATGTTCACACACAAATTACGCAGCCACACATGGTACACATCTCCCCAGGAGTAAGGTTTGTTTCCTGGGGAGGGAGAGTTCAGAAGTGGCCTCTTTTGACCTGGAGGTTTGGTCTCAGAGAAGATAGATCGAAAAAGAGAGAGGGATAATGCGAAAGAGACACAATGCCTGTACTATTTCTGAGCAAGCATTGTTCAGTGTGTGCTGTGAACTCTGGTATAACTGCTTGGAGCTCCGTTTCCTCACGTCGATGATGAATCAATGAGTGATGAGGACTAAATATGCAGAGGTGGCTGTGGCTCATTCTGAGAAACACTGACTCGGCAATAATAAAAAAAAATGATGATCTAATGTTTCAGTTAGGCTCAAGACATTACTGTGGTTGAATGAGCAATGACCCAATTGACATGAAATAAGGCACAGCACTCCTGTGGCTAATCCGTAACAAATCTTCTTGTTTTCACCTGTTTGTTTTCACCTGTGCTGCTCTGGGACAATCAGTGTGGCAGAACACATCAGCAGTGTGTGGCGCATTAACAAACAAACAGTATGTGGCCCCAATTGGGCACACTATTTTTAAATGTCACATCACACAATGAGTGCCTCTTAGATTCATATTGTTTTTGTTCTAGATCACTGACACAATGTGCTACGTCAAGACAAGCTCAAGTTAGTTGTAGTCTGCAGTTAGTTTGTCTCGTGCGAGATTAAATCCATTACAATTATTAAACAGAATACATTTTTTAGATGACAGCATGATTGATACATGTGATCAGAAGTTATCCACCTCAAAGATCAATCATCCCTCTGTTTGTGAAGGTAAACAAAAACAACTTGAGAGGGGGGATATAAATAGTGTGTGTGTGTGTGTGTGTGTGTGTGTGTGTGTGTGTGTGTGTGTGTGTGTGTGTGTGTGTGTGTGTGTGTGTGTGTGTGTGTGTGTGTGTGTGTGTGTGTGTGTGTGTGTGTGTGTGTGTGTGTGTGTGTGTGTGTGTGTGTGTGTGTGTGTGTGTGTGTGTGTGTGTGTGTGTGTGTGTGTGTGTGTGTGTGTGTGTGTGTGTGTGTGAGTGAGTGAGTGAGTGAGTGAGTGAGTGAGTGAGTGAGTGAGTGAGTGAGTGAGTGAGTGAGTGAGTGAGTGAGTGAGTGAGTGAGTGAGTGAGTGAGTGAGTGAGTGAGTGAGTGAGTGAGTGAGTGAGTGAGTGAGTGAGTGAGTGAGTTTCAGGTAAAAGAGTAGTCAATGTATTTCACAATATTGATTTCCACAGGTTTTAGTAACAGCATGAGTGAGTTTGCAGGGGTCAAAAGCTTCTAAAACATTTCAGCTATCCTTTCTCAGTCTGCAATCCCGTCTGACACACATACACACTCAACTTTGATGATATGTGATGTGATATGAATGTTGTGTTAGTGCTTTATTTATTTATGTGTATATATATCATATGATGTGTGTTCGCTGCAGTATGCACATTTGCGTGTTTTGCCTGTAGTCTCATGCATACTGCATGTGCATGTCTGTGTGTGTGTTGCATGTGCTCACCCTCTGCCATCTTGTCCTTGCATGCCACCCTCTTGTCTTGGCTTCCTGATGCTGTTGTCTGGCAGGAGTGTCCCCCGCCCACCTGGGGGAGAACAGCAGTAAGCTGGCCTGGCTCAGCCCCTCTGCTGACCCTCAGGATGGTATGTGTGCATCTCTGTACATTCGTCTTTCATAGTACGACTGCTTAGGAGAAAGGGCGGTGGTCAACTGTACCTCCTTAAGAGCATACTGAGGAGTAAAATACTTCAGGTATCTTGTTTATCTGTTAGTTTAGTTTATTTGTTTATAGTGTCGTGGACAGTCCCCATTGATCCACTGTCACAAAAAACTGTAACTGGGGCAGCTTTAGCCAACATGGCTAATTTCCCAGTTATAAAACTACATTTCAATTATGCCCACTTTCTTGGTGATAATCATGGAGAGTATATACTGTAAGATGGAAATGTAGCTTTATTTTGCTAATCTAAAAATGTTTTCAATAGATTTCATATGTTGCCTCTTAAAAAAGTGTCAGCATACTTCAAACCATTCTGTCATGGTGTTTTTTTCCGTCTCCACTAATGTAGGTAGTATGAGAAAAATAAGGCCAATTTTGAACATTAAAGCATGTAAACATGTCACAGTAGAGGCACTAAATACTTATATGGACCTAAAATGAAGAATAATACGGCCCCTTTAAAGTCTTTGGCCTTTATAAAGGTCAATTAGTAAATTACAAGATACATTTTTTATTGTGTTTTAATGGCACAAGCTGTCTTTGCTGTTTGACATTGTCGTAATAGATCATAAAAAGCTTTTTTATTTTCGAATGTCATTTCTGTTTGCACGTGTAGCTTAGCATGTTTTTGTCTTTAAATGTCCTGTTTTTTCACTTGAAATATGAAACCTACTTGTGAGGATTGATTTGTATGTGTGCGCTCCTTGGATGTAAATGTTTGTGTACCGGATGATTACTATATTTTATGCTTCATATCTCTGAATGCAGTTTTATTTATTCTACATATAGATAGATAAATAGAAGGATACTTTATTGATCCTACATTGGGAACTTCTTGTGTTACATGAGCAGCACAGTACACATTGACTCACTCAAAGGATATTGCTTTTACAGTATGCTTGGACAATCATATGTAAATCACTTGAAAAGAATGAGCTGAACCCAACAATATAAATATCTCGGTACAGAGGAGCGAGCTGAGGAATGTTCTGGTTCACAATGATGCAAATACTATGAGAGGAAGGGCTGAAGTGGACAGCAAACAATGGCTTTTGTGAAGGCCAAGAGGAAGGAGATTATGATGGAGAAATATATTGTACGTAGTGCTGCAGATTGAAAAGAGCACTGCAACCTGCTTTTGAATGTTGACACTCGAAAAACACGAGTACTTCCACTTTCCCTCTCTCTTTCTCCATGGTCATTTCTCTTTACCATAGAGAATCTGGCAATGAAACAGACTAAATGGTACAAAACAGAAAAAGGTAGTCATATTTTTTGTCCAAAATGATGTTAATAGAACGATGTAATGAGGTGTTTTCTTTGCAGAAGCGTTCATGGTTCCTTCCAATAGGTTGTGCATGTCATCAGAGGCGCTATGATTACATGTGATTATGTGTTTTTGAATATGAAGTTTGTGTGCATTTCTGTATTTGTGCTGATTGTAAGTGCTGTGTGTGTGTGTGTGTGTGTGTGTGTGTGTGTGTGTGTGTGTGTGTGTGTGTGTGTGTGTGTGTGTGTGTGTGTGTGTGTGTGTGTGTGTGTGTGTGTGTGTGTGTGTGTGTGTGTGTGTGTGTGTGTGTGTGTGTGTGTGTTTGTGTTGTTGAGCCATGCTCTCTATCCCCAGGTAAAAGCCGCTTTCATTCTCTGCGTGGAGCCGTGAAGAGAAATGCGGCTTTCATTCGTAAGGCGTGTGCGTCTGTCTGCATGGTTCAACACTAGTTAAACATTGACTGGAAACGTTATTTTAGACATGCAAGCGAACCGCACCTCCTCTCCTCATCCTCTCCTCTTCTCCTGCATTGTACTAGGAACCGTTTTGTTTTTTTTCAGTGGCTGCCTCTTTAACTGTAAATAAGTTTATTCTCATTGTCTTTGTTACCCCTTTTGTTCACCTCAAACAATTACCGATATATATCGAGGCCATATACAGTGGGGCAAAAAAGTATTTAGTCAGCCACCAATTGTGCAAGTTCTCCCACTTAAAAAGATGAGAGAGGCCTGTAATTTTCATCGTAGGTATACCTCAACTATGAGAGACAGAATGGGGGGGAAATAATCCAGGAAATCACATTGTAGGATTTTTAATGAATTAATTGGTAAATTCCTCTGTACAATAAGTATTTGGTCACCTACAAACAAACAAGATGTCTGGCTCTCACAGACCTGTAACTTCTTCTTTAAGAGATTCCTCTGTCTTCCACTTGTTAACTGTATTAATGTCACTTATTTGAACTCGTTATCAGTATAAAAGACACCTGTCCACAACCTCAGTCACACTCCAAACTCCACTATGGCCAAGACCGAAGAGATGTCAAAGGACACCAGAAACAAAATTGTAGACCTGCACCAGGGAAGACTGAATCTGCAATAGGTAAGCAGCTTGGTGTGAAGAAATCAACTGTGGGAGCAATTATTAGAAAATGGAAGACATACAAGACCACTGATAATCTCCCTCGATCTGGGGCTCCACGCAAGATCTCACCCCGTGGGGTCAAAATGATCCCAGAACCACACGGGGGGACCTAGTCAATGACCTGCAGAGAGCTGGGACCAAAGTAACAAAGGCTACCATCAGTAACATACTACGCCACCAGGGACTCAAATCCTGCAGTGCCAGACGTGTCCCCCTGCTTAAGCCAGTACATGTCCAGGCCCGTCTGAAGTTTGCTAGAGAGCATTTAGATGATCCAGAAGAGGATTGGGAGAATGTCATATGGTCAGATGAAACCAAAATAGAACTTTTTGGTAAAAACTCAACTAGACGTGTTTGGAGGAGAAAGAATGCTGAGTTGCATCTAAAGAACACCATACCTACTGTGAAACATGGGGGTGGAAACATCATGCTTTGGGGCTGTTTTTCTGCAAAGGGACCAGGACGACTGATCCTTGTAAAGGAAAGAATGAATGGGGCCATGTATCGTGAGATTTTGAGTGACAACCTCCTTCCATCAGCAAGGGCATTGAAGATGAAACGTGGCTGGATCTTTCAGCATGACAATGATCCCAAACACACCGCCCGGGCAACGAAGGAGTGGCTTCGTAAGAAGCCTTTCAAGGTCCTGGAGTGGCCTAGCTAGTCTCCTGATCTCAACCCCATAGAAAATCTTTGGAGGGAGTTGAAAGTCTGTGTTGCCCAGCGACAGCCCCAAAACATCACTGCTCTAGAGGAGATCTGCATGGAGGAATGGGCCAAAATACCAGCAACAGTGTGTGAAAACCTTGTGAAGACTTACAGAAAACGTTAGACCTCTGTCATTGCCAACAAAGGGTATATAACAAAGTATTGAGATGAACTTTTGTTATTGACCAAATACTTATTTTCCACCATAATTTGCAAATAAATTCTTTAAAAATCAGACAATGCGATTCTCTGGATTTCTTTTTCTCATTCTGTCGCTCATAGTTGAGGTATACCTAGGATGAAAATTACAGGCCTCTCTCATCTTTTTATGTGCGAGAACTTGCACAATTGGTGGCTGACTAAATACTTATTTGCCCCACTGTATAAAAATACCGTGGAGACTTGGTCTTTTGCCAATCATTTTCCATCCTGCTGCCAACATTGTATGTCTTCATTGCATTAAAACCTTGACCGTGTTTCATGGCCCTTAACTTCAAATCACCTCTAATCGAAAAAGACAAAAAATATCACTACAGGGGGAAAAGGATATGAGGAGAAAACTTAATTTCTGTATTGAGATGCAGCCACCGTTTTCCTTTCTAGGTTTGTAGGAGAGAAACTGTTCACATCTGCCTGAAAAAAATAAACAGGAGGACAATGTCATCACATGAAACAATTCAAGTGCGGTTTACACACCGTACATGACGATAAACACATTTGTGATGCCACAGTCCTCTTCTTGTTGTTTTAAATTCCTTTCCCTAAAATCCCCCTGCCCTGTCGTTAGCCATGCTAGCTCTGATTGTCAAGGACAATACGGAAATAGCTACCAAATTTGAATTTTAGCCTTTTTATAATTTTCACCCAGCACTTGTCATATTGTTGAGTATAAATGTAAGATACTGTTCATCTACTGATAAGTGCATGCTTACTAGCAGTTCACTAGTTAATTGAATCCCCATATAATGTGACAATTGCCTAGTGTGCAAAAAGAGAGACTAAAATTCAAAATATAAGATTATTGTTTTAAATAGACTGCATGATAATCCTCAAAATATTATGTTATATTTGGTACAGGATAATAAATATGAATTCACTGTCCTTTTTGGGTTTGTTTTTAAACATTTGATCAACTAAAATGTCTGGAAATTACCAGATGGTGTCATTGACGAATAATATCTGGCTCGAACGCTATTTTAGTATGTCCACTCAAATCTGTTCTGTAGCCTACACTAGAGCAGTGGTCCCGAACCTTTTTTGCGCCACGGACCGGTTTCATGTAAGAAAATATTTGTCCGGACCGGCCTTCAAGTTGTGGGGGGATAAATATGACGAAATGAAATAATATGACCTGTGTTCCTGTTTAACTGGTTATTGTGTTAACTGGCTAGCTATTTTCCATTGGGTTGAATGTTGCAAGCAAACACACCACAAAGGCATATAATTGCAACAACAACAAAAACGTGTCTACGGCAAAAGTCCAAACAACTCACAGACTGCACCGGGCGCTGACGTAGGCGCCCTGTGACCATTAGATTTCACGACGCTGATTGGCTGAAATTATGTTTTGACGGCATAGTTTAAAGATAGCAACAGTTGGCTTCTGCTGCACTTGCTGCACTCTCCAGACGAAAAGAGGGCCCTCAGTGACAAGAAAAAACATCTTTTCCATAGGGTCAAATTACTGTAGGTCTCTGTACTGTAGGTCTCACTATATGTATGCGCTCAACTTTATTACTACGCGGCGGCGGTGTATAGCCGAATCACAGCCCCACCCTTGAGCAACCACACAATTTCACTACGTATCTTACTTTTGTAACTCTCGGTGTTTGTGACAAATAGAACTCCTCGTGTACTTGTACAGCGAGTCAGTCATATTTTGGCATTAAGTGGGGTGCTGTTCTGAGGTTTTGATTGATATTACCTAGGTCTTCTTTGATTTGATTTGGAGCAATCTGCGGAGCCGTTACGTACGTCACTATACCCGAAATACGTCACTATACCCATGAAGTAAACAATGGAAAACGAGAAATCTCCAACGAAGCGTTCTGGGGCAGCACAGACAGGTCTTTTCTGTGTTAGAGTTTTACTCGCTACAGGGTGTACTTTGAGGGTTTGTGACTCAGCAGACCGTTTACATGCATACAAAGCTACATAACACACAAGGGGACGGGTAATAACCGGAAAAGCATGACATGGGACCTTTAAAATCACAAAGTATTGGCTTTCAGAATATTAAACTTTTATTTCCAAAATCACACGATAAATATATGTTTGAAGCTTGTAGGGAAGATGACAGGCACCTCTCACTTGTCAAAGTCTTGGCTTTCAGAATATTAAACTTGTTTCGGCAAATTCTGATGATAAATACAACTTTGAAGCTTGTAACGGCATAATTACAAGCGGAGAACTGAGTAACTTAACGTCACAGCAGGCATAACAACAGCCGATGTTTCTTGTGAGTGTTTTCCCGGGAAACAATCATAATACACACAAACGCAAAAATACACACACACTCGCAAGCTTCCCCCAGACCAGTAATCCAAACAAAAATCACAGCGTTATGACGTTCCAGAGTCCAGACTGCTCTCGCGCTCTGTGTTGCCAGATGGGCGGTTTTCCATGAGTTGAGCTGGTTCAGAGAAAAGGTATCACTGTAATAACTCACGGCACGCGAAAATGTAAACGTCTTTCAGACTGATAATCAATAAAATATTTTTGTATAATATTTTTATAAAATAAATGTTTATAATACTTTTATAAAATATGTTTGCATTCAATCGTTCTCTGCGGCATGGTACCAAATGACCGGTCCGCGGACTGGTGGTTGGGGACCACTGCACTAGAGGACAAACACACGTTTTTTTTCCCCCAAAAGACTACTTCAGTGAATGATTTTGTCCTCATCAAGTTCAATACCTTTTTGTTGGCCCGCTTATTTTCAATGCTTTTATT
This sequence comes from Pseudochaenichthys georgianus, assembly GCF_902827115.2. Classification (NCBI taxonomy): domain Eukaryota; kingdom Metazoa; phylum Chordata; class Actinopteri; order Perciformes; family Channichthyidae; genus Pseudochaenichthys; species Pseudochaenichthys georgianus. Next base: position 6,911,683 of record NC_047525.1, read on the forward strand.
TAATATATGTTCTCATTCACACATGCCAACATTGGTTAGATTCAATGAATTCCTATTTTGCCTTGAAAACTTGTCTTTCTTATAACTCCATTTATCTCCCTCCCATGCTCCTTGATCCTTCCTTAGTTTTTTTTCATCTCGTTCCTCCTCTCTGTGTCTCAATTCTTTGGGGTTTACTCTAACAATAGGTATTAAACTAGTTCAGAGCTCCATTGAGGAGAAAGCACAGGGCTGGTTATATATTTGAAAGGCTTTAGCCTCGAGAGACACTCGAGGGGCCCGAGTGCTTTTAACTAAGTAGCATAGCAGCAGGTGGCACGTGGCAAAGTGAGAAACATTGAGCGTGTTCACCGCAGAGGCCTTAATGTTCACTGAGACCGTCCTGATCTCCACAGCAGAATTCATCCATCACAAGGCATTCGGCAAAGCACGCTGTTCACTCAATGAGCTTACTTTAATGTACTATGCTAGCTAAGTGCTTACAAGCAGCACTGAAGAAACTGAAATGTTGCTTTTAATTAAATGTATCATGTCAACATATTTCACATTACTGTATTTGGTTAGTTGAAAGCAATAATATTAATTAATACTAAATATTAGGTTCAAGTTAATATTATTGCTTTCAACTAACCTAATACAGTTATGTCCGATGTGTTGACATAATACATTTTGTTAAAGTCAAGGTTTCAGTTTTTTATTGAGCTCTTGATATAAAACACCATTTTATTTTTGCAATATGTATGCATTAGGGCCAATGTCAGGGTTCAAATTGTGTTTTGAAAGCGATGTTATATACAAGAGCCCAGGCATGATTACATGGCAAGCTCTTAGACCATTTTGGAATTACTAAAAAAAGTAAAGTCGAGATTGGATAATGCCGTTTTGAAAAAGCGCTCTCATCTTAAGTACCGGTCATGTCCCTTGGTTTTGTGTTTAAAGCCGTTTTGCAAGAGTGGGTCTGGCTTTCTTTAACGGGGGATATCTTCCTTTAATACAAGACGCATTGAGATTCCTATCAGTATCTGACTGTTGTACCCACAGGGTGATACAATAAGTGTTTGAGGTGACAGTGAGGGGAGTGCAGCTTATTCCCGCAGGCGAGCAAAGACTGACAGAAGCAATAAAAAGCAATGTATCAGTCAATCAAACAGCAATTCCCACATTTATCCTATTTTTCCTCTCCTGCCATCTACACCTCCCATGATGCTTCCATCCCTCCCTCCCTCCCTACTCCCACTTGTTATCTTACTCTATTCTCCTTCTTTATCCTCCTAACACTTTTCCATCCTTAACTAACAATTCAAATGTTCTTTCTCTTCCACCTCCATCTCCCCCGGTATTCATCCTTCCATGTTTATGCACCATGACACCTGTCTTTAAATAAGGACAAAGTGACACATTCGCAGTCTCCAAACTAAGAAAGCTTGGGCTCACTGAGCTTCCCACCTGTTTGCAAACTCCCACAAAAAAAACATCTTGAAAAGTTTATTAACTTTCAGATGTTTGCATCGACATACATCCTGCCAAATCTCTCACAGCTTGATTAAAGTTTAGATAGATGACTGTATAAAAAGCATTTACAGTTTTTCTCAAAACCTTGGCTGCAATTAAGCTTCGACATCCTCCGGGAAGTTTGCAGACCAAAGACCAAGCGTGTTTTTCTTTCAATCTCCATGAGCTATTAAATCACAAAAGGCTTTTTTAATGATTTAGCTCACATAGAGTTAAGCAATCCTTCAGCTTAAAAGTTGAAATCCTTCCTAATAGCTGTTGCAGAGGTTGTTTCCCAGGATCCCTTAGCAGTACATGTTGTTAGTTTCTAATTAGTTAGGCAATCAGTGCAAATATTTACATTTTACTTTTGTGAAAGATCACTTTTTACTCTAAAAGAAAAAAAAGTGTTCACATTGTGGGACTTAAAATAGTGCAGCTCCTCACTAAATAGGAATGAATGCACTTTATAGCCTTTTAAGTGTGTGTAGTACTATATATGTAAAGGTGACTGAACGTTTGGAGTCCTCCAGGTTTAGATATAATAATGTATAAAAAACCAGCATACAATATAGTGTGTTAATTCATCTTTCTCTTTTTTCTTCCCTTTCTGTCACTTCCTCTCTTCCTCGTGCTCTGCTCCTCGCTCTCTCAGTGAGCATGCCAGCCAGTGAGAATGAATCCGTCAACACAGATAACGCCCCCGGGGGAGACGTGGAGGGGGAGACCTGCTGTACCCGGCTAGCGTAAGTACCTCACCCTCTCTCACACACACCCTCTTCTCCTTCTCTTATCCCCCAGCTCTCATGGTCACCTTCCGTCCGTCCCAAGACTGACCTCCATCCTGCCTCTCTCCTCAATAAGCACTTTAGTGTTAGACAAGGTAAGAGAGGCCTGTCCTGGCTCCGTCCTTCACTGAGGTCACCAGGGCGGACCTCATCAAGCTCAAAGAGGTTTGGAAGAATCCCGACAATGGGGCTGGTTAGAGGAGAGCAGAGTGAAAGGAAATTACTCTTCTTTCTCTACCTCCGAATAATCTGTGACCTTCATTAGACTGAGGAATTAAACCTTCTCTAAACCACAGTGCCTTATTCTTTTTCTTTTATTATTCTAAAAATAAACAACATCCCAATTTGAATATTTATTTTGGGCTCATATTTAAGAAGTTGACCCTCATTAGGGACTCATTAAAAATTCCAAAAACATGACATGGTTCATCTCATCTAAATGTAATCCAGTTTGATTTCCCTTTCTTCTCTCCGTCTGTTTCTGCTCACCCTCACCTTTTGTGTTGGCTGGTGAAGTGCCCCCCCCCCCCCCCCTCCCCTGTGGGAGCTCACGAACAGCTGACTCACCTGCCCCTGCTCCCCCCCCCCTCCTTCATTTTTTACATTATTCAACATTTGTGTTGCTTTCTTTCTTAGACTGAAGGCCACGCAGGAGCATGACCCTGGCGGGCCCACTTTACCACTTCAGCACACACAAGCCAACACACCTACAGACAAACTGCTCTGAGATCAGAGCAGAATAGAAGTGAATAGAGAGAGTTAATGTGCAGTACGACATAGACATTGAAAATGGAATGGTTGTGAAATAAAACTAAATCAACAACACTGGAGGCACACTTGGATGGCACACTGTTGTGTATCTGTACTCTCGCTGTCCATCTGTTACTTTGTCTTTGTTACATCATATCTGTGTCTACCTGAGCTGACACAACCTCGACTCATAATGCCAAATAAATGTTAGATTGAAGCCATCATAATTGCTCCATTATTTCCTTATACTGTAGTTCCTTTTATTTCTATTGACTTATTACAGTGTGTGATAGCACTACATCTTGCGTGCATTAAAGATTCATATTTAGAAAAAGATAAAGCACCAAATGCTTTTTCGTATTTGTGTACTATAAAAGCTGTGCTGCATCAAAGCTAAAACAGCTGCACAATAATTCCTCATTTGGTTTTTAAAATAAAAGCGTATTAAATTCTAGCATCCATCTCCTTTCTCTTGTCCACGAGGAGCTTTAAAATAATGACTCCTGAAGTCTTCGTGAAATAAGTGACTCTCAGTCAGACTGTCCCAAACCAAACGAGTAGGAAACCTTGCCAGGACTGGAAATACGAGTGTTCATCTTTTCTCTGCGAGACTGCAACAGGTTGGACTAGCAGCAGTGAGTGTCTCTGCACATTGCCGTAGACATAGTCCTCGGGGTTGGAGCTACTTGGACGCCTGCTGATCTCCATAATGGAGACGGGCACACAGACGGGAGAGACGCGTGTACTGTCAGCCTCCATATCCAGCCAGTCAGTCATTGTATCATCCGTTCAGTCAGGCAGTGAGTCACTTCATTGCTTTGGTCCGTCAATTCATCTGCTGCTACAGACCGAGTCAGCACACTCATCTCACTGAAAGGTCATTACAGTGTGTGACGCTCTTTTTATTTACTTATTTATATGAATACAAGCACTACAATACCATTTAAATGTAACAAAAGGAGCCATACATACACAAACCAGTACAAATCTGATCCCCGTATTCACCAAACATAAGTGCTTTTTTGTGCATATGGTTTTATTATCCTTAAACAACCCTTGCCTGAAAGAGGAACATCAGTTTATACCATCATATTATATATTAAGCCCACATGGTCAGGTCATGGTATTTAAATATGAACAGATATCATTTGATATGTCAATCTGACTTTCTACAGCGGGATTTCCTCTTTCTCTTCTCTCTTCTCCTCTCCTCTCCTCTTCTTTATATTCTTTGCTGTATAATGGCTCAATCATAACAAGGCACACGTTTCCATAGGTTCCTTTTCAAAGTTATGAGTATTTTTATAAACGTGGGACATCGTTAACCTTGTCTATTTGCACCCAACTGTCTCGCCAGCTTGTGTCTAACAAAATGTGTATTTTGGGAGCTTTATTCCTCTGAACTGCCCATATTTACTTTGGGAAAACTTACTTACTTTTCATGACATCTTTTTCATTTGGAAAATCTTTGAAGTGGACACAGAATACATTATTATGGTACATCATTGAGGGCAATATTTCATAACACTACACATTTACTGAATGTAACTATATGGGTTGTTTTTGACACTCACTTATTTGCTTGTGTAACATCAAACCATGAGGTCAGTGTCCTACAACCGAGGCAGCATTAAACAGCAACATACTGCTCCTCCCCTCTCCTCTCCTTTCCTCCCCTCTCCTTTCCTCCCCTGTCCTCTCCTTTCCTTTCCTTCCTCCCCTGTCCTCTCCTTTCCTCCCCTGTCCTCTCCTTTCCTTTCCTCCCCTCTCCTCTCCTTTCCTCTGTCTCCTTTCCTGCCCTCCTCCTCTCCTCTGCCTCCTTTCCTCCCCTCCCCTCTCCTTTCCTCTGTCTCCTTTCCTCCCCTCTCCTCTCCTCTCCTCTCCTCTGTCTCCTTTCCTCCCCTCCCCACTCCTCTCCTCTGTCTCCTCTCTTCTCCTCTCCTCTCCTCTGCCTCCTTTCCTCCCCTCCCCTCTCCTCTCTTCTGTCTCATTTTCCTCCCCTCCCCTCTCCTCTCCTCTGTCTCCTTTCCTCCCCTCCCCTCTCCTCTCCTCTGTCTCCTTTCCTCCCCTTTCCTCTCCTCTTTTCTTCTCCGTCCAGATCAAATCTTCCATAATCTCTTGTCTTCCGTACTGTGTATGTGTTGTTGTTACAGTGGTGAACAATCTACAGACATTTGTCTATTTATAAGTTATATTTTTTCACACCAGGAGTGATTGGAAGAAATCCAAACATAAAGCTGTTATTGTTCACTTGACTGGATGCCACTGTATGTGTTTGCTTGGGGTGATTTGATTCAAAAAACAATTGATTCTACAAATGTCAATTCAAGATCAAATATCCCTCTCCAAACACCCCTTCCATGTTGTGTACCTGTCTATATGTGTGTTATGTGTGTGTATAATTCCATTCTGTTTTCTGTGTTCCAGAAATAGGATCTCCAAATCCAAGTTCAGGTTAGTACATGTTGTTTACCATAGTCCCTTAATCCACCTTCTCTAATGTCTCTTCTGCTGTGGTACTTCTATTGTCCCCAAATTCCTAAAACAGACATTTTCCAACCCATATTAAAATACCAAGAGGTGTTTTGTCCTCTTTAGAGACAGACACATGTTAATATTGGCAAAGTTTTGTAACTAAGGTTCTTTTGAAGAGCCTCAAAAGATGTTTCAAAAATAACTTCACAGACATTAAAGGGACATGTATCTTTCTGTAACAATGCACGTCCGCTTGTTCTGTTGCTGTGAGTCGTGTCTCATGTAACATTCAGTTGTGTGCATCACGACCAAAGCCGCTGTGTGGCATAAGTGACTCTAAATAGCTCACACACACTCAATCAGAAGAAACATGCATTTTGTATAATGTAAGCAGGGAATAATTACACTTCCTGGTTAGCTGTGTTCATATGCTGACAAATCTCTGGTGCTGCAGGGGGACAATAGAGAAAGGGGTCAAGTACAAATCATCAATATACTCATATACTCTCAAACAAGGAAAAGACAGATAATTGATTTGGGCAGTTTTGGTATGGATCCATTACGTGGCTATGGATAAAAGCTGATTGGTTGGAAAGATTTTCTTACTTAAGTGGCTGTGAAAGCGTGTAGTACAATCCTTTATCTTAGCAATATCAGAATTGTTGTAAGGCAGTCATTTTCCTTTTTGGCCACTAACTAAGGTCTGAAAAAACGTCAGTTGTTCGAACAAGTGTAGGTATTAAATGAAGTGGACCCTTGAGTGGACGTGAAGCTGGCAATTATTCAAATCAATAAAGTGTATTTATTAGAGGGCATAAAAAGAGCAAATTAGCTTAAAATGCTCATGTTCAGATGTCTAAATAGAAGACATAATAGAATTTTAAAACTGATGATATTTCCTTATAGTTGAATCACAATATAACACACATCCGTCTACATTTGAGCCTCCAATCATTTCCTCAGGATAAGCATTTGTTCTTTTCCCCTCTAATGGTGCATATCTCCTTCTGGTGTGAATCGTCTTTGAGGGTGACTAACATTTCCTGCTCTCAAACAGACAACCACCGACCAAGGAGTGATGTCATCACTACGCTGCAGACAGACTAACTGACTCTTTCTTTGTTTTCTCTCTCCTCTGCTGTTTTTTTCCCACTCTCTTCTTCACTTGTTCATTTTTAACATTTTTTTTTCCTTATTTCTTCTTTCATGGGCCTGTGATCTTCCTCTTTATTTCCTCCGTTGTTCATTCCTGCCTCTCTGCTGTTTTCCCACTTCCCTCCTCATCACTACGTCTCCTCTCTCCCATATTTTCTCACCTCTCTCTCTCTCTCTCAATCTGCGCTTCTTCCTCCTCAGTCGATACTCTCGGAGGTGGAACAGGCAGTGTAGGAGGAAGTGCCGGGCAGCGGTCAAATCGCAGGTTTTCTATTGGCTGGTCATCTTCCTGGTTTTCCTCAACACTCTTACCATCGCCTCTGAACATCACCAGCAGCCTCAGTGGTTAACTGATGTACAAGGTACGTAAGCACATACATACACCCTATTTGTTGTGTTTGTAGCTACATTATTTTTCCTTTTCCACTAATCTTCCTTTGCTGTCCCTTTTTATCTGTCCCTATTTCCTTGTTCTAACCCCTTCCTCCTTTTTTTTATCTCCTTTCTTGCCTCCTCTGTAGACATTGCCAACAAGGTGTTGCTAGCACTCTTCACTGGCGAGATGCTGTTAAAGATGTACAGTTTGGGTCTGCAGGTCGGTGGCTCACAGCATTATCTTTCTAAAAAATAAGTTCTATGTGAAAATATGTGTTATACATTCAAAGACTTTCAAGAGAAACTCCTCCCTCCACTACTTTCCGCTTAAAGTTTCACTTCTGTCTTAAATCTCCACAGGCGTACTTTGTTTCGCTCTTCAATCGCTTCGACTGCTTTGTAGTTTGTGGCGGCATTCTTGAAACCATTCTGGTGGAAACCAAGGTTATGTCTCCTCTGGGCATCTCTGTGCTACGTTGCGTACGCTTACTGCGAATCTTCAAAATAACCAGGTTAGTATAGACACTTGTTGTCGTTCCCTCTGGTGGTCTTGGTCTTCAATGTCACTTTTCCTGTTCACTTAAAACATGTGACTTACTGGTCTATACAGGTCATGTGAGCACTTGCCAACACGGATCAAAAACAGACCAAAGTGAACCATGTTGTACTTGCCCTGATGAAGGCCTCAATTATTTTGACTTGTACTAAACCTGACATCTGTGCCCCCCCCCCCAGATACTGGAACTCTCTGTCCAACCTGGTGGCGTCCCTGCTGAACTCTGTGCGCTCCATCGCTTCCCTGCTGCTTCTGCTCTTCCTCTTCATCATCATCTTTTCCCTGCTGGGCATGCAGCTCTTCGGGGGGAAATTCAACTTTGACGAGACCCGACGCAGCACCTTTGACAACTTCCCCCAGTCTCTGCTCACCGTGTTTCAGGTGAGGCAGTTGTCTCTATTTACTTCTTGTTTTCTTTTGTTCTCATCTTGTCCTGACTTGAAATGATGAACTTTGACTCCTACATTTCTACAGTACAGAAAGTCATTTCATTTAAGATTTTGATTTAGATTCAACTTTATAGTCATTGAGTACAACGAAATGCAGTTTGCATACAACCAGAAAGTGCAAAGAGTAGTCAAATGCATGAGGTTTCAATAAATACACAATTCAGATCAATGTAACTTAGTTATGTATAAATATGAATAAATGTCTTTTGATAAGGTGCAGATTTAGACCATATACATATAAGGTGCAGGGTTTAGGCATATGTAAGTTAGATACTCTAATCTAGTTTGTATTACAATTGAATTAGATAAATAACTGTGAAAGGGGTGAGACTTTTAATGCTTTTCTTCTTCAGAACTTTATTTATTTTCTTTCTGAATCCACAGATCCTAACAGGAGAGGACTGGAACTCTGTGATGTATGATGGTATCATGGCGTACGGGGGACCGTCCTTCCCCGGCATGCTGGTCTGCATCTACTTCATCATCCTCTTCATCTGCGGAAACTGTATCCTGAGATAACATACGTACATTACATAGCAGCATGTAGCATGTGGATCTGAAGGCAACTGGTGAACAATCAAAGGTCTGGAGCAAAGATTGACAGCCAAATTGTGTTTCTGATTCTGTTCAAACAGATAACAATGTGGCTGATGTGACTCTTTAGGATGCAGGATGAAGGGTGTGTTTTGCATGGGGATACAGTCATGAAGCCAGAACTGTTTGCTGGAGGTCAAAGAAGCTCTGCTCAGGCAGCTGGGACTTCAGTGTCTTTCACATGCAGAAAGGTTACTCTTAATTTACTCAGCCGGCCAGGATTGCTTGCTCTCATCCACACTGATGATCTGTTAGTTCAGCAACATCCTTAGCTTCACCCTTCTGAACAGACATCCTACTGAATGTCTTCTTGGCCATCGCTGTTGACAATCTAGCAGACGCTGAGAGCCTGACGTCTGCCCAGAAAGAAGAGGAAGAGGAGAAGGAGAGGAAAAAACTGGCCAGGTAAGAAAGACAGGTGGACAGTTATCTGGGGAAAAGAAACAAAGTTCTTCTTGCATGTGACACCTGGAAAGGAAGGATAGGATTCAAGGGCGGTGATACTCGAGACTTGAAATGAAAGTACTAACAATGATTTACAATCAGAGCATGAACATGTCATTATGGTTTTAAGTCAGGCTGACATTTTATCTGCTTTGCTTTTGTGTCGAAACCATTTTTTTATTGGGTAATTTAAGCGTCTCACTGCTGACAAAGGCAATGTGTCAGCAATAGTAATGTGACATTTTAGTGCAGCTGAGGAAAATAGCTTTGACAAATCATTACATGTCTTCTTTTTGGTTGCAACCTCTATTGATCTTAGGAAAGACATTTGCCTGCTCACTATGTGTTTGGTTTGATACCCCCCTGGGATTGAAATACTCCCCCTCATTACGAAAATCTAAGTCTTTTTTTGTTGTTCTCCTGGTCTTAATCTAGAAGTGATTCATTACACATTAGTGGATTAAAATGGGGAAAGCTGTTAATATTCTGTCTTTCAAGGTTGGCCATCCCAGAAAAGCGTCTAGCCAACGAGAAGCTGCCCCTGGAGGAGAAGAAGAAGGAGAAGAAGAAAAAGAAGAAGAAGGAGATAGAGCTGAAGTCCATCACTTCCGATGGAGAGGCCAACACTGCCACAAAGGTACAGAAACACACATACAGACGGAGTGTCTGCAGTCTTCAATTATCTAAAAGTGTTGTTGGAGAAATGAATGAACTTGTTGCTGAATGCAATGCTCTCCCCCTGCAGATTAGCATAGGTGACTACTGTGGAGATGAGAGTGAGGAGAAGAACCCATATCCTGCCAACGACTACACAGGTAACACATGGTTGTCATGAAAACGTGCCAAAAACTCGACAGGTCTATGTGACATCTCCAATAAATAAATATATATAAAAAATCTCATCTCAAACATCTTAAAAAAGTACTTTTCATCCCATATGAATGATTACATAGTTTAATTTCACACTGCTTCATATATATATCAAACATTCTGTCTTGGGTCCCATTGTTATATGAATAGAAACTTGGTACCAAGAACCTGTGAATATAAGTAGCTGCTTAACAACACTTTTTAAAGTACTTTATTGCATTTTGATTCAGTCCAATTGTTCCTTTGGATCCTTTGCTACCTCTGCTAAGGCAACAATACCCCCTGTCAGCATTTTATTTATTCTGACGGTTATCCTTTTCCTTCCTCTCATCAGGAGACGATGAGGAGGAGGAGCCTGAGATGCCGGTGGGTCCGCGGCCGAGACCACTCTCCGACGTTCAGTTGAAGGAGAAGGCCATTCCCATGCCTGAGGCCCGCGCTTTCTTCGTCTTTGGTCACGATAACAAGTAAGAGCAGGCTGTGGTTCTGCAGTCAGCCGACCTGCCTTTCCCCCCCCCCCACAGTTTCTCCCAGTGTCTATTCCCATCTCTGTCATGTTCTGATCATATCAAATGTTCTATACATGTTGTAGCATGAGAATGAAATATGTTGGAATTCACTTTGTTTTTCAGATTCAGGGTTCTGTGCCATAAGATAGTCAACCACAATATCTTCACCAACCTCATCCTCTTCTTCATCCTGCTGAGCAGCATCAGTCTGGCCGCAGAGGACCCGGTCAAGAATGACTCCTTCAGAAACCAGGTAACACACACCATAAAAGAACATGAATGTAAGGGTATAGAATAAACACAAGGCGAACACTATAGTCATCATTAGTTGCCCATCAAAGTGAATTCTGTACTGAATGGGTTATAGCCGAGAGCAACGTATAGAGAAGCAGAGCTTATTGTGACTGGCTGGTACACTTCATGACATTTCTTCCACAGTACTACTGTGATTAGCTTCATGTTAGGAAGATGTGAACCTGTTCATCTTTAAGACCATTGCAGCTGTGTACACTTAAAGCGCAACACTATCATCTTATATATAAATGTTATTAAGGGTTAATTGGTGTAATGTGTGAGCTGTAGACCAATGTGAAGAATGAGCACTGTCTCTCGGTGAGCAAGATGCCCTAAAGATCTGTTGTATTGTATTTTATTTGGCTATTATATAGTTTCTGTATACAAATCTACCTCAATTAACCTTAGCATGAAACTTTAATGGAATTATACTTCCTGTTTTTCAGTTTACGCTCTATTCACTCGTAGAATTTGAGTCTAATCGAACCTCATTACCTTAGAGCTGAACCTCATCGTTATTAATTCAGTATGTGGTGAAGTCATCCACGACGATGCTACAGTTCATCATTAGTTCAGCTGTAACTCTGAAGAACTGCACTTTATCATGTTTCTGTCTATGTTTCATGCCTCGAAACAAAAAGCTGTTGTTGTGTTTCTCTTTTGCAGATCCTAGGATATGCAGATCATGTTTTCACTGGACTCTTCACCATTGAGATCATTCTTAAGGTAGTATAGAAAGTTTGTGATGCATCATATTTGGGACGTATCATCTGCAAGTTGTACATGTGATTGATTTGCTTTAATTGAATGTGATCCCAGTCTTTTATAAAGTAGACTTATAATAAAATAATAGAAGTATGTTTCCTCTGCAGTAAAGCCGTTGTTAAAGAAAGTAAACACCATGCATGTATTATGTAATGCCTGCTCAGAGATAAAGGTCAAAAGCACTTCTTCAATTGTTTATTTTATTTGTACACCAGTGGTGGATAGTAACAAAGTACATTTACTCAAGAGCTGTACTTGAGTAGAATTTTGAGGTACTTCTGAGTATTTTCCTCCTTATATACACTTTGACATATATTTACTGGTTAAGACACCCAGCAGCAGTATATCGAGTATTTCAATAAGCTCTACATTCACAAGCTGTGATAGAAACAGATAATACAGATCATGATAATTACCCGGTAACTCTATATATATACAAGATTCTGAATTGGGCCATTACGGGTGCTAAGGGGTACTTTTACTAATAAGTGTAACTTGATGCCGATACTTTAGTACTTTTACTTAAGTAAGATTTTGAAAGCAGGACTTTTACTTTTAACAGTATATTTACAATGTATTATATCTACTTTTATTCAAAATGTACATTTACTCAACTGTGCTTGTATCCTTCTTTAAAATATGAACTTTGACCCCAACAGATGACAGCCTATGGGGCCGTCCTCCATAAAGGTTCATTCTGTAGAAACTATTTCAATATTCTGGACCTGGTGGTTGTCAGTGTGTCCCTCATCTCCTCTGGAATACAGTGAGTGCAGCCTAACGTCTCCTGATGCATGCTTTATACTGTCGTCCCATTTGAAATATAAGCTGCTTTAGCCTTTCAGTCCAAGTAGTGTGCACTGATACATCGAACATTATGTGGCAGCAGTTCCAAGCGACATCATCAGGGAAGCTTACAGTATCATCAAACATCCATTTGTGTGGCTTCATGTTTAAAAGCTGGACCAGTCAGCCAGATAATGACAAGTGCATGAGACACTGGTCCTTTCCAAGAAGACACAAATCAAGCTGTAAAGTGGGAACAAAAATGTGTTAATGTAAATTGCCCCATGCTTCACACTTCTGTCTGTTCTCTAACAAGTTCACACTTCATTACTCCCAATTCCTTTCTCTCTTTGTGATGTTTACTAAATGTGTGCTCTGCTTCTTGTTCTTGAAATGCTGTGATATTTCTGATGTTTAATATGCTATGCTACACTCTCTGTCTCTAATGCTTAATAGCCATGACTTCTCGACGTAAGTCCACATTGGTCCGCACTAATAACCCCCTTAACAGACCTTCACCTTAACTGTGTAAAACTGTCACTCTTTTGCTTTTGGTATTTCTATGGTCTTGGAGAGTTTTAGTCAAAGCAAGTGCACTCTGTGATGTTGTCATCGGGCGTAGGTTATTGGGGTTACACTGTATTGATAATACATGGAAAAACACACGATTGTGCTTCGTCACACTTTCAGGTCTTATCAGCAACATTTGTTTTGAGCCAAAGCTTGTCTTTTCTAGGGGGCGCCCCCTGGGTCCTGTTCTATTGTACTCAGCTGTCATGTCCAATAAATGTCAATATGATTATTTATCACATATATTTTGGGGCAGCGCAAACTCAGTTACCATACGTTTGGATAAACGGAACTCTCCTGGGCTGTAGAAAGGACACCATAATGCTGACATCTCCGTTGTTTTTGCCTGTTGAAAGTCGTGAGTGTGTGGGATTTTTTCTGGGTATATCACAGTCAGATTAATTGTGAAGGTGCTGGTAGTGTCTACTACCGCCTCAGTGCATTTATTTCAACCCAATATGGAAGTATCCCCTGTGGATATACTGTATCTCTGTATCCTTTTTTTTTTTTTAAATGTCCATTTAAGTATCTGCGCAAATAGAAGTAATTTTGTAGAAAAACAGCATGGAAATTGCAAAAGTTCATCAAGGGTTTTGTTAGTTAAAATGCAGAAAACCACATACAGAAAGCGTGATGTGTTTCTGCTCTGTGTGATATTGTGTGTGGACAGCATGTAATATGTCCAACATTAGTTCACACGAAAGAACAGTGTGTCCGATATGTAACACCTTACTTCCTATCTCTGGACGGAAACTGCATGTTTGCTTTCTTAGGAAACGATTTAAAAAGCAGGTGGCTTGCACAGCTATATTCAGGATAAACAGAAATGTGATCCAGGCACAAGGAAGGAAACAAGCCTTTATTTGAGTGAATAAATCATTAAAATGCCATCATATACTGATGTAGGACTTGCTCAGGGCTATTGTTGAACAACATTCATTAGTAGTTATATTCATTTTATATTCTAAAGACATGTTTGAAATTGAGTTGAAGTTTGTACTATCACTACAGGATATCTCCACAGCTGGTTTGACTGTGATATGTTGCTGATGAAATCCTGCTCAACATGAGCTCCCTTTAATTCCCTTTAAACGTTACCTTCCCGTGTGAACTGTTCAACAGGTCTTTCCTTTTTTTATTTTAAAGTATACAGAGAATAATGTCACTCCCTTTATACCACTCCTTTAACCCTCTTAAAACGTCACTCCCTTAAAAGTATACATTGACATTTTGAATACACTTTTTTCCTTTGTGACACTTTGGGGAAAAGTTTTTGCATTTTGTTCATCGGTAAACTGAACATCCTGAAGGTTTCTCGCTTGTTTCAGAGCTGTTGAAGTCATACAGTAATAATGAAGACCTAGTTCAGATGAACAATGGACCAATGCTCAAGCTTTTTCCAAATATCTATTGTAAAATTCAAAATGTCATTGTATGCATTTGATTCTTTTGGTTGAAATGTTCAAACCTCTTCCTTCACTCCACTTCCTTTGAAAGGTCACACTGTTTGGCATTTGGCTTTAACTGACACAATCATTCTGTTTGCCTGTACATGTCTGTGTGTTGCTTTATCTGTGTTAAACATGTGTGTGTTTGATACATACACACTTTTTCTATATTGTTCCTACTATTGTGCACATTTTATGTTATTTTCCTCATTCATCAACACGTACACACCCATAATGTCAGTCAATATATGATACGTTTGTTAGTAGAATGAACTAAACCTGACTATAATGCAGTATTTTTATTTGGCCACCTGATTTCTGCTAGATCAAATAAAGTGCACTGCTTCCAATGCCCTAATAGAAATCAGAGATACTACTCAGCGATTTGTTGTAAGTCATTTTAAACATGTTTCATTGCTTTTTTAAGCATACATTCTGTAAAGGTAATGTTTAAAAACAAAACACACATATTATTACTGACTTTGCAGAATTGAAGGCGACCTTTACCCGTTTCTAAAGACAGTCATTATAGTTTTGTGTCATACTTCTCGTTGTGTTTCAGTTCACTTTATCGGATCATTTTGGTTTCTTTAACTTGTGTGTTTATTGACCTTTTCTTCAGTTTGTGCTGAAAAAATGCTTTTAAAACTTCTTTTGCAAATATGTCTTCATGTGTGTACAAATGTGTGTTTCATCAGTTAACCTGGAGCATAGTTAACCCCATGTGTGTTTCAGGTCCAGTGCCATTAACGTGGTGAAGATCCTGAGGGTCCTGCGGGTGCTCAGACCACTGAGGGCCATCAACAGAGCCAAAGGACTAAAGGTTAAAACACTCACACATATATCAAAAACACATAATACACACATACTCTCTTCTTAACAAATAAATACACATTATTGTACTTCACTATCATTATGGGTGTGTTTTACAGCATGTAGTGCAGTGCGTGTTTGTGGCAATCCGGACCATCGGCAACATCGTCATCGTCACCACGCTGCTCCAGTTCATGTTTGCCTGCATTGGAGTACAACTCTTTAAGGTAAAGTGGAAAGGAGGGACAGAATAAGGACAGGCTTCGTAATCAGGTTAATTTAAATACTAAACCTCTATGTTTTCCCCTCAGGGCAAGTTCTTCACCTGTACTGACAGCTCCAAACAAACGTATGCAGAGTGCAGGTGAGAGATCCCTCCTGCACGCCAGCTGCTCGAACTCTACCTTATAGAATGACTACTTGATAATACATGTTGATGTGTGTGTGCGCGTCTGCTTGTGTCCACAGGGGTTCCTACATTATGTATAAGGACGGTGATGTGGGGAAGCCTGAAAGAGCCCTGAGACTGTGGGAGAACAGCGACTTCAACTTCGACAATGTCCTGCAAGGCATGATGGCTCTGTTTGCTGTGTCTACCTTCGAGGGCTGGCCAGAGTGCGTGTCTTAAAACAAAAAATGCATTTATATTTATATATATATATATATATATATATATATATCCTGACCTGCATACTGTTTCTACACATTTATTTATTTATTTTGTGACCAACTATTTATTCTTTTCTAGTAGCACTCACGGAGGGACACATATACAGATACAAGTTATGTACAATAATACAAAAAGAAAGAGAACAAATAATAAAAGGAGATGTATAGGGAGTCCCTTGGCCACGACACCCACCCCCCCCCCCCCCCCCTCTTGCCATGTCACAAAAATCATACATAATGCTGGTTAGCAATAGTCTAAGTTCATCTGTTACACACATGTTTGCATAACAGTTCATAACCAATACTTTCTTTTTTTATCTCGTCTTTTTTAACTAAGTTGACATTGAGTCCTGTCCCAATCATCTTTCAATACATCAAGGCGTGCATATATGTACAGTCATACATTACATGAAGGATGTAACCAGGTCAGCAGCTCTTGTAATAGCCTGTAGTGTTTCTCCTTTAGCATTGTTAACAGAAGTGATTGACAGCTCTGAGTAGTATGTCCTGATAGGAAGATATCAGTTGCTTGATATAGTATGTTGGGGTTTCCTGCAGAGTGTATTTTATACTCATTAAAACTGTGCACTGGAGTCCTTTTCTCTCCTGCAATCTCCACATTCCTCCTTTCCTTCAATGATTCGTCCCTCCTTCCCTGCCCTCCCTCAGGTTATTGTACCGAGCCATAGACTCTCACACCGAGGACGTTGGGCCCATCTACAACTACCGCGTGGTCATCTCCATCTTCTTCATCATCTACATCATCATCATCGCCTTCTTCATGATGAACATCTTCGTCGGTTTCGTCATTGTCACATTCCAGGAGCAAGGAGAGCAAGAGTATAAGAACTGTGAGCTGGACAAGAACCAGGTACTGTCTCTGTCTGTCTGTTATTGCTTACTTCCATGTACTGCAAGATAGACGTGTTTTAAGGGTGAAGTAGAAGGAGAGTGACTATTGTGGCTGGAGTGGGAAAGTCATTTTGCAAAGGCACAAAGGAGAGTGAATGTATGCCCTGCAGTGGGGGGGAGACATGGGAAGCTGAAGCGCTCCAGGAGAGCAGCCAGGAGGGAAGTACAGCAGCTCAGAAAGAAGATGAGACTAAAGCGTAATGAAGGAGCCAGGCCAAGTCCCTGCAGCTGGGTTTCCTGTCATGATTCAAGAACTTGGACATTCACACAGAGCAGGGAACAGAAGTCTGGGCTGGAAACAAAGAGCTTTTTCAGACTGCCAAAAGACAATTCTGCAGCTCTTCCTCCAGGGTGGTCTGAGCACAGAGAGGGCGAGTGATGAGAAACAGGCGACATGTTTCTGTGTGCTCACGTGTTTGTGTGTGTGTGTCACAGCGTCAGTGTGTGGAGTACGCTTTGAAGGCACGTCCATTGCGGCGCTACATCCCCAAGAACCCCTACCAGTATAAGGTGTGGTATGTGGTCAACTCCACCTACTTTGAGTACCTGATGTTCACACTCATCCTTCTCAACACCATCTGTCTGGCCATGCAGGTGAGTCTCTCTCTCACACACACACACACACACACACACACACACAAATCCCCCTTTCTTTTGAACGAGTCATGTATGTGTCTTTGCAGCATCATGGACAGACAAAAGGCTTTAATGATGCCATGAACATCCTCAACATGCTCTTCACTGGACTCTTCACTGTGGAGATGATCCTAAAACTGATCGCCTTCAAACCCAGGGTAAGTCCACCTCTCTAGCGATGACATAGACAATAACAGTCTAGTAGATGCAGTAGAGTAGAGAAATAAAAAGTATCTGCTGCATTTAGTATGTTAATCAAACAAAGTTGTACTACTAATCATGACAACCTATGGATATAATAAAGTAGCTGTACATTTGAGGTTTTGCATTAGAAATAACTGCTCACTGATGTTGAGCTGTATGTTCCTAATCCGCATGTAATTTCCTCCAGACGATAAATACCGTGTCATGGATCTAAAACATGATTAGTGGACGGCATCATGTGGCTTTTAATCTCACTGCTCCCTTGTTTTCCTGCTGTTGTTGCTATGACGCTGTGTGGGTTTATTGGTCCAATGTTAGAACGTCCTGGTGCATCAGCTGTTTAAACAGTAACAGATGGGAACGCTTCATCCTATTACTGCAGGGTTGGTGGAAAACCCTTGAACTGAATCAATAGACAAAACTGTTTCATATCATATCTTCCCCCTGCTCTCTACTGGTACGCAGTACATAATGCTAATCAAAAGATGAGCGTAAGAAACGTTGCAGTTATTGCTTGACTTTTTACAGATAATGATTAGCCAAACTGACATAAACACAAAAGCTCACTGACTGCTTTAATAGAACGCGACGGTGAAATATGAAGTTCAATTAAACAGCCTGCTGAGAGTCATTTTCTTTTTTTTTAACCTTATCCTTCAACATAATTGGCGACGGTGCCGGTGTCACTTTGACTCATTACGTTCATTATAAACAGTGCGTTATAACCAAATTCTGAACTTTTCATTCCAAATACAAAATGTTTTATGCATTCATTCATTATTTCTAGTCAGCTATGGAATTAATTCGAATTTGTATTTATTATTTATGTGAAGTTAATTGCTCAAAGTTATTTGTTGGCATTAATGAATGTCATTTATGAACAAATTCATTATCTGGGAGCCCTTGGATTTCTCACTACTTATTAAAACGTAATTATATGTCGTTTTTCCAGTTAGCTATTAAATCAACATTATGTTGGACAAAATGTGTTCTTTTATCAAGATTTATTAAGATGAATCAAATAATATTTTCTTTTAATAATAACATCAAAAGATTATGGATGTACTTCATGCATGTAATCATGCAGTGTTTCCATGCACAGGCGGCTCCAGCTGGAATAACCAATTATGTGCAGGAGAACTTTTAAGGCTTGGGAAATGACCTCATGCTGCGCTGCATTATGTGTGAAATATAAGTTCATGTTAACGCTAATTATGGCTTACTCAATTCAGTTTTTAGTGGAAAATACAAAAACCTATTTTCCCTCTTTCATGCATTTCATGTATGTCAAAAAGTGAAGTGCAGCATGAGGAAATGTTCCCAAGCCATAATGAACCCTGGTATTGAAAATGACCCACCCTTAAGGACATTACTTGTCTCATTGTTTTAACTTCAGTAAACTCTTCCGGCACACACAGCCGGACCACCTGCTAACACGTTTATTTTCAGGTATTGCAGTCGTCAAAGCACATGTGGAATCAGCTGGGGAGACTTTTATAATGTGAAAAATGTGTGCTAATGCCTTTTAATGTGTGATCTTAACAGTGTTGTTTAGTTCTGAACATATTTGTGAATGATCTGTGTTCGCTTTCCTCCCCACTTCCTGTTTTATAACTGATGTGTGGGGACGTTAGTATGGCACATAAATGCAATCACTACATGCAATAGCATTTAGATTGCAACCCTAACTCTATTAATGTTTGACCCTGCTTTTACATTAATATTGCCACACCTCAAACAACTTCATCAAAGCACTAGGATGCCTTGTTATTTTTACATAACCTTTTAAGATGATACCTCAGGTGCTGATGACAGATTCAAGTAGATTGACTTTCTCTCAGCATCTTTCTTTTTGACCACTTTACCAGTTTGATTCATACAAATGAGTTGTATTCATTTGTGCAAACTTAATGTTTTTAAAACGTTGCAGTCAAAGTAAAATAACCCTTCCTAAAAATAGGACATTTCATTATCCAGACATTGGTCCTTCTTATCCACCAGTTCGAAATTCCAGCCATCTTTAGACACACAAATGCTTACATATTTCATCTTATCTTGTTGCAAAAGATTGGCACAAAAATGGTCGCAACATCCGCCTTCCTAGTCCACAGCAATACCAATACAAATGGTGCTATGGGAGAACACACAGTCTGAATGAAAAGTAACTTACTTTACAGTATGGAAGTGTTTCTAAAAATGCCATGTGCCAGTCCAGTCTCACAATGACCCTTGTTAGATCTTGGCTCTCCCCTCAAGTTTACACCAGAAAATAAAACGTTCTCTCTCCTCACAGTACATATAATATATTTGTATTTTACCACCCTAAATGAAACAAATGTGGCCTGAAGCTATGGGGATGTTTTTCATAAATACCACTACTGGTGATGAATCGGCCTCCACAAGCCAATCACACAAAGTGGGCTTTCAGTATAATCACGTTGCTAGAACAGCCAAAGATGCAGGTGGAAGACATGAATAACTTCCACCCAACATGCTATAACAGAGCAGGAAACCCAGCTGATGGACAGATACTGGAAAGGAAACTGTTTGATTCTGTCGATTAGGATTCAAATGTGTCCTTTCATGTGTGGGTTCATCAGCTGATTGTCCCCCTCAGTGTACTGCACAGCCTCATACCGACATAATAGGGCTGGGAAGTGGCAGCAGATGTTGTTTTCCTTCTAACCTACCTTTCTTACCCTCCTCCTCCTCCTCCTCCATCTCCTCCTCCTGCTCACCTCATCCTGTGTAGGGGTACTTTAGTGATCCCTGGAATGTGTTTGATTTCCTCATCGTAATTGGCAGCATAATAGACGTCATTCTCAGTGAGATCAACGTAAGTACGATGCCCACTCTCCTTGTCGCTCCCTCTTTCTCTCTGTCGTGTGCCTTCTTGATTCTTCTTTCATTTCCCGCCACACTCCTCCTCGGTGGCTCTTTCTGTGTTGTGTTGTCCTTTCTCTTCATCTCTCCTTCTCCTCTCTCTCTGCCTCCTCTTTCTCTTCTTCCTTCTCCTACTTCTCTCCCTCCATCCTTGACTCCAAGATGGCCGCTGCTACTCAGGGGACCCCCGACCACAAAGGGTTCCTGAGCGAGACCAAGCGTCTTCATGGGTTTCTTAAAACGTAGAGGCAGGGTTTAGCTCGGGCACAGAAGGTTCCTGTCTTGCGTCCTGCTTCCTCACAGTATCTCAGGTGTTGTCGGGTTTTTTCTCCACTTTTTGTCAGACTGTGACTTACCCTCAGGTTTGATTCCCTCACTAACTGAACTAACTCGCTGACCAACCACACACTTACACATCATTTTAACCACAACAACAGGGGCCTTTTATTTGGTTGTGATTTTGTTGGAATTTGTTCTGTACTGTTGTTCTTGTTGTTGACATTTTCCTCTCATGGACAAGCATGACCGATCTCCGCTGCTCTTCCTCTGCTGTCCATCTTTTCAAGACCCCTCCTTTTCTTTTTTTGCCGTTGAATTTTGTTGATTCTTTCCCTCTCTCTTCCTACTAAAACAACTCCAATGCTCATGTATATAATGTTTTTTATCTTATTTTTCTCCTCTCTCCATTTATTTTTGTTTTTTCCATTTTTTAAATGTCTTATGTTCTGTCCTTTTCTTCTGTTGTTTTTCTGTTCTCTCCACCCCTACGCAGCATTATTTTGTTGATGCATGGAACACATTTGATGCCTTGATAGTTGTGGGTAGCATTGTTGACATAGCGATCACTGAGGTTAACGTAAGTAGTCCAACTCCCTCCCTTCCTGCCTGCCTGCTCTGCCATTCCCACACACACACACACACACACACACACGGACAGAGTGCTGATACCCATCTCGCATGCTTTCAGATGATTAGGAAACTTCAGCTGCATCACATTTGAGCTTAACAGACGGCTGAATAACTCTGGCAGTGAACACGTCCAGATGTCGTAGTCATTTGAAACAAAAGAAAGGCTTGCTACAGTGGTTCTTAGAGATGTTTGACCCATGACATCTTAATACTTTTTAGATGGGTCAGCTTTATTCATTAATATGTTGGCCTTTGGGATGCTGACATTATTATTTAAACTCTGTATAACAACTGGAGGCTTCAAAACAGCTTTCCTGAGTTCCCCTTTCTGCGTATTCATCTTCAGGAGTGGAATAATTGGGCTGCTATTCAATTTGAATTCTCTTAATTCAAGTCCTGTTTTGTATAGATTATGTAACATTTGAAACTGCTTCAGAAAGGTATTCATGCCTCAGTCTGATAAACATCAATAGCTTCAAAAACTATTGCATTTACCACTTGAACCTGTTGCATTGTCTGAGCACTTGGTTTGGTTTCACATTGAGTTGATCTTTTAACATGGCCACAGGGGAGAGTGTCCATTCCCCTGGCATGATGGACACTGTATAGCATGGCAGATGTGAAGGTGCTATATCCAGGCCTGCTACTATTATCATGTTTACAGATAGGGTGCGCATTTATGCAAAGCAGCAAATGTTACCGGAAAGATATTGAATACAGATTCTCAAGTGTTTTGACCCAAGGGTCATGAAACATTCTAAATTCATAAATCACCAGAGAAACATCAAATTCAAATGAGAATTTTGTATTATATTTTATTCGACAATAGTAATGCCCAGACATGGATTTGCCCAGGACCTGTGAAATGTATGCAAATGTAGCATGAATTCATTTAGCATCGACGTGAGGGCCCTATGGTCAACAGTGGGGCTGAATAAGAATGAATATGCCACACACAAGTCAAATGTTGAGTGTCTATCGTATTTACACTTCAGGGATAATTGGTGTTTTATTCATGCGTTATTCAGCAGGAGAACAGGCAGTGTGTATTAACTCTTCATTCAGCATTAACAATGGATAGTTTCTGCTGTGTGTGCAGTTTTCCGGAGAGGAAAATGATTCTGTACTACGATCAGACAGTGACGCTGAATAAGTCGAGATCTCTGGGAGTCTAACTTTGCTATACACTACATTTGTTTCAGCGAATGAAGACACAGAAACCGCCTTACTTTGTTTCTACACATTTACATCATCTTACGTCACATCCATTATAGAAACATTTGACTACATGTGGATGCACATTAAGTTTAGATTTACTCTCACAACCTCAGCATGCTGCCGGTTTGAGGACATGAAGCAAAGAAAGGATAGGCCCATGTGTACACCGGTATGTTCCCCCATGGTGGAATGCGGTTTGATTCACCTCAGACAGAACTGGGCAGGCATACAAATAAGGTTACTGTATCCCAGGGGTGTGTGAGCAAGGCAGCTGTTCAGCAGGCCTTTGGAAAGGGACTCCGTTTGTCCCCATGAGAGGCTGACAGGGCTGCATGGAAGCCACACCGGGTATTTTTTAAATGGACATTTCATCTTTTATTCACATATGAAATTGATGAAATCTAGTTGAAATGTTCTATATCCTGTTGTTGCTTCACATTGAATGTATGCATCAGATCTTTTTGTAGCAAGAATGCTTTTATATAGGGAAAGAGGAGTGTATAAATATATACGTAGACACTTAACAAAAGACTGTCCGAGGGTGAACAAATCATTTGAGTCAGTTGCCAATGGAACTTTTGACAATGATTAACCTGATTTATTTCATACTGAGGTATATAATATATAATGAGGTATATTTAACTGAGGTTCAATAGGCCAGAGATATACATCTTTGTCATCTATACAAGTCACTGATGCTGCACTTTGGTTTGGAGTTTGCCTTTGGTTTGATTTTGCTGATTGGTTTGCAGTTATTCCTGAATGTTTCATTATGTCCCTCCTTCCCTAACCTAAAGGCATGGCCCTACGTCCTTTTTTTTTTCTTCTCTGTTGTTTTTTTTAAATAATTTGAGTGATGACACTCAGGCTACCTTTTTCTATTTTTTTTTTTTTAAGAAACCCTCCGCACTTTAACCCTGTGAGAAGTCTCGTCTGTTTCTGAACTAGGACCCTGTCACTGAGACATTTTAGATTTTAGCCTGTTACTGCATTTCACGAGGCACAAGTGCATTTGAATGTGCAATGAGGTTACAAACTAATAGCAGCAGCTTGCCAACATCTTCCTCCCTGTCATTGCTTTTCTTAAGTACACAGCGAAGTGCAGTAACAGGCCAGCTTTTAAAATGTTTTCACTTTGCCTTTAGTAAATATTAAATTGCTTAAATCTCTCTTATGAGTGCACCCCCTTCGCTGCTCTGCTGGGTGCTTGTTGACTTAGATTAGCTTTTTGTGGTCATCGAATCAGAATACTTTTAAAACCCTGGGTCTCTAATTCTCCCCAGCAACCTGCGGGTGCTTCTTAAATCTCATCTGGTTTCCTTTTCTCCGTTTTTTGTTTTTGATATGAGTAGAAGTAGTGTGAACAGATCTGTAGTGGTTTTCTTCGAGCGGTGTCTTGCAGAGGATGCCAGTATGAACTGCATCTACTCCTCCTTGTCTTTCTCTCTACTCGGAATGCCTCCTCTTCTTCTCTCCATCTCTCTTCTTCTCTCTCTGAGCTTTTTCAGTTCACTTGACTCTTCTGTTATGGATGTTTATCCCTGTCTCTCTCTGTCTTCTCTCTCATTGGTTTGCGGTGCTGCTTGCTCACCTGAAATGCAAGCTGGGTAACATGGGTCTCATGCTGTCACTCATCCAAAGAGGACAGCCTATTATGTGCTACGCATTTTAAAAAAGGATTGTGAAATAAGGTATGGTTTAATCCTGGCCCATGACAGGTCAAATGCACCTTAACCACAAATCTTGTAAAGAAAGTTCTCAAGAAACCCATGTTGCCCATTGAACTGACTGAACTGATGACATTTGCTGAACACATGACGTGTAATGTGAGAAACAGCTCATGCTAATTTAAAATGAGCTCATATCCACACTGTAGTTCAGCCTTTAAGGAATTCTCTATATTGATTTACAAACCGAATGTTTTGTTTGGTTAAACTTACAAACCATGTTCAAATGCTCTACATCTGATGAATAATGAAACTGAAGTTAATAGGATCATTTTTAAAGAAGGGAGGATTAAAGTTGAATGTGTGTCTCATTCACAGCCTTGATTTCATGTTTCATATTGAAGCATTTTTCAGATTTTAATATGCTTTCATTGACCAAGCTAGCCCTCAAAGTAACACACAAACACACATTCCCACATATTTGAGCTGTAAGGTAATCTGCACATAGTTTTAATAGGTGCCATCTTCCCTCCCTCCCTCCCTTCCTCCCTCCTTCTATCCTTCCCAGCTTTCCCACTCATCCTCGTCATCTTTTATCCATCATTTTTCCTTCCGTACAACCAAACTTTCCTTCCCTACAACCAAACTGTCCTTCCCTTCACAACCTGATGCCTCACTCACACACACACAAACACGTGCTTATGATATACATGTCCAGGTAAATAGTTCTTTGCAAATTATAGGAATTTATTTCATTTACATGAATGTGTCCGATCATTATGTATGGCTCTGTTAGAATGCCTTCAAGTGCTTCATTTTGTGGTAAGGCATTTTAACAGGGCCGGCACCAAAGCAGAGTGAAGAGTCTTAGATTAAATGTGGAGTTCATCTATCTCTCCCGGTGGTGTAACATGTCGTCACACCAGAGATGACCAGCGGGTGTCTCCCTGCAGTGTGTTACCTTTGTGCTTCTCAGTGTTATTTAAATACCTGTGGGCTCCTACAAAAGCATTTTGTATTGTGTTATTCCGATGCATTTGTATGACCTGAAAGTAGATTCAAGTGGATGTGGATTACTCTCAGGTCAGAGAAAAGCTTGAATAGCACATATCCAAAGGAGGCATTGCCCATTGATGCCGAGATGCATTTGGTGAACGTAGCCCGAGTCGAGCTAAAGCTTTCACTGTTACTGTACTGTAGCTTCAGCTGGCACAAAGATCAACAGATAGCTACAGAGGCGCCCTCTATCTCTCACACACACACACACGATGTAGCATATAGACACGTACAAAATCCGCTCTTTGACCCTTTGTGGCTGGCCCAGACCATCACTCATTATTTTGGCCCTCAAGGCATTGGACAGCAATTTCCCAATATCTTACCTTCCACATGTTTCAATCGTTGTGATTCAGCCTCACACAGGATGGGTCCAGTCTCCATATGCAGTCATATCTGCATATATAATAACACTTCTCCCTCCTGGCCCAAATGAAATGAGT
The DNA here is from genome assembly GCF_902827115.2 of Pseudochaenichthys georgianus. Classification (NCBI taxonomy): domain Eukaryota; kingdom Metazoa; phylum Chordata; class Actinopteri; order Perciformes; family Channichthyidae; genus Pseudochaenichthys; species Pseudochaenichthys georgianus. The sequence continues at coordinate 6,937,412 of NC_047525.1, forward strand.
TGTTCCACTTTTCCACCATGTGAGACAGAGAAGGTATCCAAGAGCTTTTCATTTGATTAAAGTTTTTTTTTTTATAGAAGAAACTAATTCATGCGTTGATTCACATTATTTTAAATAAAACTGACACCAGACAGGCGGCACAATGTCACAACAGAGCATTGATGTAAGTGTCAGTGTTCTGCTATTGTTTTCTAAAATTAATTCTGCAGAGCGTAGCGTTGCGGTTTGTGAGTTATTTTTAGGGCTGGCTTAAAATATGTACTACTTTTTACAAAAACACATAAAGACACAAATACTGTACACACACACACACACACACACACACCAAGGCGCTGCTCTGGTGCTGATCTTTGTTGCCTTTCCTTAAAGCCAGCTGACTCCTCCTCGTCCTCGTCCTCCTCCTCTTCGCCCTCCTCCTCCTCTTCCTCCTCTCACCCCCCTGTGGTAAGGCCAATGGTACGCACTGACGGTAACCTCGCCGCCTCCCTACCTCCTCCACCATCTCTCCACCCCTCCATACTTTAATCCCTTCTTCTGCTACACCATGGTATGATCCAAGACTTTCGGCTTTTCATCGTCCTGGCAACTCCTCCTGTCGCAACTGCTGTCATTCTCTTCAGCATGTCCAGACCTATATTTATCTAGCTGTTAGTACTTTTACATGTTCATATATATATATATATATATGTGTGTATATATGGTGACGGACGCTGTGTTGTGCAGGCCAAGTATAACTGGAGTCTTGTGACTTTCCTTGAGTGGCTATTGTTGTTGCCATGGTGCCCGCTGCCCCAACCACCCCCCCCATGGCTTGCAACTTGCTCCCCCTTCCCCTATGGGTCTGGTACCGTCAGCGCTTCATCATGAGTGCAAGCCATCAAGGTCACGCAATCACGCTGTCTCTCTCACTCTTCTTCTCCACTGGCCTGATATCTATCTTTCTATCTATTTGTCTTTCTTGTGAATCAGTCTATTTGTTTGGATGACTCTGAATAATCCAAACTATTCTTCACATTCAGACTCTCTCTCTCTCTCTCTCTCTCTCTCTCTCTCTCTCTGTTACCTACTGTCACTGTACCCCTCTCACTCACTGTCCCCCTCTCAATGGTGCAATGGTCCCCATGGTGGGCCAGTTGTGGTATTACATGCAGTACAGAATTGTGACTTAAACTCCTCAGAAGGATTTGTCATTTTCTGCACATCTGTCAGTGAAGTTTAAGACAACTCGTGTTTTGGGTTACTTGTCAACACTTTAATATAACCTCTAACTTCAGAAAGAAACCCAAACTGCTCAGTTATCCCAGACAGATAGAATAATGAAATGAGTGTGGTGAATTTTCAGAATCAGAATCTAGTTTATTGCCAGGTACTTTTACACATACAAGGGATTTGCTTTGGTGTATGGTGGTGCAAACGTAAAAAACACAAGAACATCAATTGTAAGAGAAGGTCAAAATAAAGACACACATCGTTGATTTCCATAAACATTTCACACTTGAAAAGTAGCATATTACATCTGTTATCCCAAACGGCACCATGATGCGTAGAGAATGGCCAGTTCTTCTGAGGAGCTCACTGTGTTTTCTCTGTAGGATTAGCATAAACATTTCAGGGCCTCTTGGAAAAACTCAAATGGCAACAAACAGATTCGAGGTCAGAGAGGACGAGGTGGTGATATGCTGCATTTCTATGTGGTCAAATGTATGTGATGCATACCGGTGGAGTAGAGTTGACTTAGTTGTTGATTTAAAATGTTTGCGTAACTGTCATGAATGCTAACGCTAGTTGTTTGAAGGCTTGTTGGATCCATCTGCTGTTTGTCATACAAAGGGAAATACAACAGGTCCTTAGTTGCTGTATTTACGGCATCATGCTTTACACAAATCCTGATGTTTCCCGCCTTTTGTCCCTGAGAATGAGCAGTAGGAGCAGCATAAATAAAAACATCTGTATTAGAATAGCACTCAGCAAGATGGCTGAATATTTCATCTTGGAGTTATTTCCTATGGATGAGTATCAGTGCAGTGCCTCTAAAGCTTGTTCTTCACTAAGGCATACTTTCAATCAAAAGTATACCGCAAACACACTGCTTAAATGGTTTGAGAGTAAGCATGTTCGTTGCAAGAAGATCTGCAAATAACATGATTGTAGGTGTGAAAACAGCTTGTAGATCATAGTAAACAAAGAATTCAAGATGAATAGGTACATATGATGTTCTCCCTGGCAGTGGCTGCGTTGGGCAGTGTTATCTTTCCATTTGAAAATCCTCTTGTGAGTATTTCTCCTGGTGGCCAGTTGCTGCGTGACCGACAAACAATTAGCCGGCCTGCATGACTTATTGAAACAGGAATCTGCCTGCAGGCTAGAGTTCACGCACTGTATCTGTGGTGAATTGTTATCAGTGATTTACAAAAGGGTTTGCTTCTATGGATGGAAATCTGGTCTGCTCTTAGCTTTGAGACGTGTTCTTTACCGGTGCAGAATGAACACATCTCTCAGCTGAGTTGGACCATTAGGGGCTCTGAAAGTGTTTTAATGCGTGTCAAATGTAATTTCCATGGCCTTATGAAGTTGTATAGGTTATATCAAACACATCCAAGAGTGTGTTCTACTTGAAACAACACTGAGGTGAGTAGAAATCATTTCAGATTTTCAGACCCAGGGATTTTTGTAAAGACAAATGGAGCCGTTTTAAGATTCAATGTTTCAGTATGGTGCCTTTAAAGACTGCAAAAGTGTTGCACTGATTCATTCTAAAGAAAGGTCGGCGCAGGTGTTTTCAGGAAGCTCATATATGGTTTGCCAATCTCTTTGTTGCCAAGTGATTTTTCCATGAAGCCAGAAAATAAAGCGTGATTGCCCGATTCTCTCCCAGATCTCTTTTGTCAGTTAATTTTGATGGGATTTTGTAGGACGCAGTTTTTCATTTATTAACTGTGTGTGTGTGTGTGTGTGTGTGTGTGTGTGTGTGTGTGTGTGTGTGTGTGTGTGTGTGTGTGTGTGTGTGTGTGTGTGTGTGTGTGTGTGTGTGTGTGTGTGTGTGTGTGTGTGTGTGTGTGTGTGTGTGTGTGTGTGTGTGTGTGTGGGTGTTACATATTTACATCCACATCTATTTGTGGGTGGGAATATGCATATGAATGTTACTTGTATGTCTGGATTTCTGTTTGTATGTTCATGTGTGTGTGTGTGTGTGTATGTTTCCCTCCCTTACCTATCTGCATGTGTCCCAATGCGTCCTGTGTTTTTTCTAAAAAAAAAACACCAAACCCCACCAAAAGGGACTGCAGAACTCTGAAGAGAACGCCAGGATCTCCATCACCTTCTTCCGGCTGTTCCGCGTGATGAGGCTGGTGAAGCTGCTGTCTCGCGGGGAAGGGATTCGGACCCTGCTGTGGACCTTCATCAAATCCTTCCAAGTGAGGGGAGAACCGGACACAACATGCTAAAGCAGGGGGTTGGGTTTACACAGGAAGAGTGGAAGTGAGGCTTTAACCCTAATGCGACCCGGATCAGAGCCCTTTTTAGAGGCTATTTGTATTCACCTTTCACATAGCCAATCAAAGACTTTGTGATCCAAATTCGGCATAGTGCGTCAACAAGGTGATTATCTCCATATTTAATCAAGAATAGAACCGCTTAATGATATAAATGCTGTGCTAATCATCTTGTAATTGCAGATGTGAGTCACATGGGGCTACAAATATCCTTGTTCTTGTGTAAATTCATCCCGGTGGAGTCTCACAAGCCGCCTCTCCTTTCCTTGCCTCCTCGTCTCCACCCCCTATTTTCTTTAAGAAATCAGTGGGGTGGGTGGTGGTTTAGTCCAAACGGTGGCGGACGAAAAGAACGAGGGATGGTGCGAGGTAACGGAGGGGAGGTTTAGGAGTCTTGTATCAGAGGCAGGGAGGGATTCAGGGAACTCAAGAACCGTAACCAGCAATCTCCTCTTTGCTACTCATCTCTCCTACTCACCCTCTTCTTCTACTCCCTTTCCCTCCAATGCCCTACTACTAACACCTGACAGCTCTCCATTCCCTGTAGGCGGGACAGGCAGTAGATTCATTTAAAGGAGCACCACCAAAAAATGTAAATCATTTGATAGACAGTTATGGTGGAAATGAAAACAATCTGTTCTCTCTCTTGTGTTATTTGAGACGGGCCACTTCATGTCACAGTACAGCTTTGGAATTTGAAACATTTACGAAATAACCAGGCTCATGGTGTAACAATTCAACTCGTTAATACTGTATGTGTAACTTGGATAACTTAACTCAGTGGATAACATATTGACACCATTTCTTACTTCTTTCTAGTTCTGTATGATTGGCCCTGCTCTCAAAGTCTCAGGGGTATTGTTAGCCAGGAGCTCAGTTCCACACACTCTCCCGGTGTGGGATAAAGGACACACACACACACTGTGGCCATGTTAGGTGCATGTGTTAAGCACTGGGACTGGACTCCTGGCTAAACTCAGAGAGCAGTTTATGTTTTACTGCGTCCTTTCACTCCTGTGTCAGATGATTTGTCCTGGGTTGTTTTTGGTGTTGTGCCACACAGGGCTGCGGATCAGTTCACTTTCACGTTATAAAGTACCGATACATTAGTCCTCACACTGCACCTGCTCATTTGAAAAACAAAGAAATACATGCGTAAGGTTAATCAACCTTTTTGTTCTCCAATCATTTCCTAAATCAGTAGAATAATTGCTCGTGCGAGGTGTGAAAGTGAATGGACTCCAGCCAGGCGCAGGGTGATGCTGTACACGACTTGTCACTAAAGTGTCTCTCTCCTCTTTAGGCTCTGCCCTACGTAGCTCTGCTTATAGTGATGCTATTCTTCATATACGCTGTGATCGGCATGCAGGTAAGCCGTTGTCGTGTTAGCTTGTTCCCCCCCCCCCCCACCCCCTGTTGTGTTTCCTTCTCTCTCCTCCAGCTGGCCTCCATCCTGTGTCTGTCCTCCTGGAGTTCCTGTTCGGTCTCACCGCCCCTCTCTCTCTCTCTCCTCCTCCTCTAGCTGTTGTCTCTCCTCTGTCTGTCTCTGTCAATCCTCCTGTCCTTCCCGTTGAGTTGCTTGTATCACTGATGATGAGAGGGGCGGAGGTTTCTCATTTTGGTTGTTCCAAAGAGCAATTACTTCCACCACCTGTCAAATGCTGACGTCATATCCTGTGTGCTGTGACTACTTCCCCCCCCCCTCCTGTATAGATGTTTGGTAAGATAGCGCTGCGGGATGGCACAGAGATCAACAGGAACAACAACTTCCAGACGTTCCCTCAGGCAGTCCTGCTGCTCTTCAGGTGAGGAAGATGCCCCTCATCGTTTACACTGGTCCCCTTCTTTCCTCCCTCCTCTCCACTCTTAATATATACTCTTCTGTTTATGTAAAAATCAACATCTTCTTTTCTTTCTATATCATCACTCTGCTCTTCTTCTCCTTCCATCATTAGTTCCTGTAGTTGTAAATGAATACAAATGACTTTTATCTTGTTAATCTGCTATATTTCCTCTCTTGTGAAAAGCCTTTTATATTATACATTAGAGGTTACAACTGAAGAGGGTTAAATAAATGGCACACGAGCCAATGTGAAATAATTGTTCAGCAATAGCAGGCATAGCCAATATGTCACCAAATATCGGACAGTCATACCAGTTTCTTAGCAGCTTCACATTCTATATCAGGGGTCTCAAACTCAAGGCCCGGGGGCCAAATCCGGCCCGCAACTTCATTTTATGTGGCCCCGCAAGAGCTTGCAAGGAATATAATATGTTTATTATACGGTTACATGCCACTTTACAGAAGCAGGTTGCCCATGAACTACATGTCCCACAATGCATCTTGTTTTGTGACATGCACTGAAAAGACTTGCAATTATTTGCTTCTGCTTTCAGACATAGTCAATTACTAAGTTATTATCCTATCCAATAATAATCCAATTCAGAGGCAATAATGTAATAATACATTATTTTATATATATATATATATATTTATATAGTTACAACCGGCCCTTTGAGTGCAACCTTTATGCGAATGTGGCCCGCGATGAAATTGAGTTTGACACCCCTGTTCTATATGTTCACCTGGACACTAGTATGAATCTAATAACTGTCGTAAACATATCTCTGAATGAATTTGGTCCCCTAAGGATGAAGCCTTCTTCAGTTTTCAGAGCACTGATCATACATTTCAACATCCTGCACCAGTCTCAGAAACCTGTCTGTCCTGTGTGGTTGCATGATGGTAAGATTCCATCCAGGGGCCAACAAAGAAACACAAAAAGGATGTTTCAGAAATGATCCACAATAGTATGATCTGGCAGCCAAATATTTTTTGTAAGAATGTTGCCATAAAATCATAACAAGCATTTCTTTCTACTGACCCCTTCATGGAGAATATCACAGCAAGAGAGACAGGATGCTTCAGGATGTGTGCAATACATGATAAATGATAGCTAAACCCACACAAAAAGGTTACACCTGTCAAAACTTAAAGTGAGAAAGCAGTACTGAAGTATTCAGAGTGGAAGACAGTTTGGAACATGTCTTGATCTTCAGCTCAACTAAAACATGCATGACATTTATTTGCTGTTGCTCAGTACATTCAGTGTATTAGGATAACATGATTTGTTGTTCTTTTTAATATTCAAACTAACACTTTGCATATGTGTCTCCCTCTCTGTGTGTGTGTGTGTGTGTGTGTGTGTGTGTGTGTGTGTGTGTGTGTGTGTGTGTGTGTGTGTGTGTGTGTGTGTGTGTGTGTGTGTGTGTGTGTGTGTGTGTGTGTGTGTGTGTGTGTGTGTGTGTGTGTGTGTGTGTGTTTTATATATGCTTGTATGTATGCAACATCTATGTGTCTCTGTGTGTGTGTTAATGCATAAATGACCATGTGACTCCATGTTGGTGCACATGCACACATCTATGCCTGTATGTGTACTTTAATGTATCTGTGTACGTGCGTTTCTTCGCATGCATATCTGTGTCAACGTGTGTGCATATCTGTGCCGGTGTGTGTGTGCATGCATGTCTATCTATCAGATGTGCAACAGGTGAGGCGTGGCAGGAGATCATGCTGGCATGCTATCTCAATATGCCGTGTGAGAAAGGATCGACCAATGAGAACAACTTGGCCCACGAGGACTGTGGCAGCCAGTTCGCCATCATTTACTTTGTCAGCTTCTACATGCTCTGTGCCTTCCTGGTGAGTACAGAGAGGAGGAGCTTTAATGCTCCCCTATACACACTTTGAAAGATAGGATTTGATAAGATTGCAGTTATCACCAGGGTTGGGAGGGTTACTTTAAAAATGTAATCCGTTATAACCTGTAGTTTTAACACTTTTCGTGACTTTAGGATTACCTCAACATCAAACGCAATGCAAATAAACAAAAGAGAAAGGAATATGAAATGTTAGTGTGTTATGTAAGACAACAGAACAATGTGAACTTATATTTAGGATACAAAATGTGTCCTCTTACATTTAGGCTAGACCTACAGAATAGTAGAGCTTACAAAAAGCTTTTTCATTTGAATAAATGAGGTCACCACCTAGTGCATTAAATACAGATGTATAATAAAAGAAGAATGAAAGCCTAAAGGAAAACCAAAAAGAGAATTCAGGCAGTACGTCTACCTTTAATATATTGATCTTTGTTGATACATTTTAGTCCTGCAAGTAATCCCTGTTTTTCCAAAATGTACCAGTAATCTGATTCTTTGTATAATGATTACGTAATCACGTTACATGTAATGCGCTACACCCCAAGCCTGGTTATCTCACATATTCCATTACAATAGGAAAACCCACTTCAATAGGAAAACCCACTTCAAATGTTATTCAAATCTCAAAAGATTGTTTAGAGATCTTGATACTTTCTTATAGTATTATGCAACATCTAGCAGCTAGTTAGCTTAGCACAAAGACTGGACAAAGGGACATGTTGTGGTTTTATTCTGCAGACTTTCTTTATTCTCTATGTGATGTTGTCCATTATAAGCTATCATCCCTTGGCTGTAGCGCAATATTTACAGAGAAGGAGACATTGATTTAACTTTTGGCAAGCTGGAGAATAAGTGCATCCACAAAAGAGAACTTTTAAACTTGAATTTGATGTTCAATAGATTGTCCATAATGGCTTGAAACATGTAGTGTTTAATCGCCTGTATATTGTTAGTGTAGTCTCTGACTGATTCCTGATTCTCCCCAGATCATCAACCTGTTTGTGGCCGTCATCATGGACAACTTTGATTATCTGACACGTGATTGGTCAATCCTGGGGCCACATCATCTTGACGAATTCAAGAGGATCTGGGCTGAATACGACCCAGAAGCTAAGTAAGTTTACAGCAAATTAACAATATATGTCGTCAAAATAAATCTTCATTCTGCAGAGAGTCCCTATGATCTGTGTAACTTCTGTGCTGTTTCCAGGGGGAGGATAAAGCACCTGGACGTGGTGACTCTGCTGCGGAGAATCCAGCCTCCTCTGGGTTTTGGAAAGCTCTGTCCACATAGGGTGGCCTGCAAGGTAAACACACACACACACACACACACACACACACACACACACACACACACACACACACACACACACTAGTGGTACTGCAAATCCTCACAGAATACAAATGAAATATCACAGCTTTTCAAATTCCAGTATTCCACATTTTGCTGTGATTTTTGGACAGAATTAAATCCTCTAAATTGTTCCAGGTGTGATAAATATACAGAAATCTGTCTTCAGGGTATAAATGTGAAGACATATTGACAGCTTTTAACACTTTCCACCGTGACTCAAATGGCACATTGACAACAGATCGTACAGAGAAAATAGATATCAAGATACCAACGTCTCTCTAGAGGATTAAATTAACAGTGACCATAGTGTCAAACCACTGTCTGCTCATTTAAACACACTGTCAGCTGCCAGTATCTATTCTGGTTTGTTGAAAATGAAGGAAATGTGTATGTTTTAATTTAAAATGGTGATGTGACAAAATGTTGTCTCTGTTGTAGCGCCTGGTGTCGATGAACATGCCTCTGAACAGCGATGGAACCGTCATGTTTAACGCCACACTGTTTGCTCTGGTCAGAACCGCACTCAGGATCAAGACGGATGGTAACAGACACACACAAACAACCACGAAATACACACACACACACACACACACTGGTGGGCAAATCGGCCCATGGAAATGTATTACCATCTTTCCCAGTCCTAGTCTTTTCTTTTTTTTTATGTATACTGTTCGTGCGTATGCAGGTAACCTGGAGCAAGCCAACGAGGAGCTGAGGGCGATAGTGAAGAAGATCTGGAAGAGAACCAGCATGAAGCTCTTGGATCAAGTAGTGCCTCCTGCTGGAGGTTTGTATCCTCTGCAACAATGTACTCACGCCTTCATAACTAACAATAAACACAAATATAGAACATTAGAGCACTTCAAGATCTACCAACAGGGATTGGATTTTCCTTTATTATTACTTTGCCTAAAGCAGTTGCAGCAACAGCTGAAAAATGATCCTATTTATTATATTTTAATTTCTTGCAGATGATGAGGTAACAGTCGGGAAGTTCTACGCCACCTTCCTCATCCAGGAATATTTCCGCAAGTTTAAGAAGAGGAAAGAACAAGGGCTGGTGACCAAGGTGGCCCCCAAAACAGCGCTTTCTCTGCAGGTACACAAACATGCAGAGGTTTTCCTTTAATCATGAAGCTCTATACTTTGTTGCAGTGTGAGGAAAGTCAGAAGAGGGCAGTACATTTTTCAAATTGTGACTTTGATGGATCCCAAAATAATCAAAGAAATGCAAGGTGATATTTTGCACAGCATTTATTGGGCTCCTTTGTTATAAATGAACCATAGAAAGAAAAGAATAGGTTTGTTTGAGTGTTTCGACCTCTAAATAAACATGTCCTTCACGCTTACATTGTGTTGGTTTTTGTGTAGGCGGGCCTGCGGACATTACATGACATCGGCCCAGAGATTCGGAGGGCCATCTCCGGAGACCTGACCGTGGAGGAGGAGCTGGATAAAGGCATGAAGGAGCCTGTGTCTGCTGCATCCGAGGATGATATATTCAGGGTAAAGGTTGGATACACACACCCTCACACACTCTCCAGAGAGAGAGAGAGAGAGAATGTCGGCTTCCAGCATATACACCGACATGCTTGCATTTGCTCATAGGTTCACACCGACATTTAATAAGCCCCGTCCTCCACCACATACCGCTTGACTTCCATTCACTTAATTTGATTTAGATAATTGGTCTTTTGCCTTTAAAAAATAAATAAAGCACATCCATTTACGGCAAATTGCAAAATAAGAACAACAGTTGATCACTGTAACTGAGAGACTCCGACAAAACTGCACACACACACACACACACACACACACACACACACACAAAAACAAACGCACTTGTTCGCTCAAGGGTGAGTAATGCTCGTGTGCAGCTTCAGCCTCCATTGTATATATATTAGGGCTGTCAAGTTAACGCAAAAAAAAATTAACGCCACTAATTATTTTAACGCGGTTAACCCATGTGCATTTTTTGTCCTCGGCCACCCCGTAGTTTCAGAGCGCATCGAGTTTAAAATACCATCTACAAGCTGATGCTGACAGCCCCGCTCCTGCCGCCCGCTTGCAGCAGACCACACTTCCACGCTCACCGGCAGGCACCGACCGGCCATCGGGAGGACCGGGGCCCTTTCTCATTTTATCAAATCCCCCTCCTCGACTCCTCGGTCCTCCGGTAGTGACCCGGAAATGCATTTTAGCGCGCCATGTTGAAGGACATCTAATTTCTCTAAATGCACGTCGAGGACCGAGGATCGAGCGTCGAGGAGCCTCTCTGGAGGAGCTATAACCGAGGATACACTGATGGGTCCTCCACGGTCCTCCACGGCTCCTTCGTGGATGCATTTCCGGGAACAGAGATGTTTCAAAGAGTCGTGACGCATGGCCGGACTTATCTCAGCCAATGACAGCTCTGCATGCATCCCCTGGATATTATTTTAGAAACTGCTTTCATCGCAACGCGATGTTTACAGAGAGAACAGCTGTGAGGTCCGTGCAGACAGCAGAGCAGTGTGTAAAATATATATCACTCTACAGGCCTACTCTCTTTATTTGCTTTAGTTTAGTAGATAACTACAAACAAAGAGTCGATATTTTTCTAAAACCATTTAGTGCTTCACATAATAAAATACACCGGCTGTAGCCTGATTATATGCTTTAGGAGCTGTAGGTTTGTGTGTGGTACAGTGTGTAGGTGTGTGTTGTACAGTGCGTAGATGCAGCGGACAGAGAGGTCTCAGTTGGTTTGGTGTCCTCTGCTTACTTGTAATACTTGTAAATAAAACGTTTGGCCCGTAATTTATTTTCCTCATTGTAGCGACCAGAGAGAGGAGAGGTCTCTGATAGTGTTACGTTATTATGAGAGTGCTCTGTTTGATTCTGGAATTGTATATCTTTATATCAATATATACATGTGTGTGTGTGTGTGTGTGTGTGTGTGTGTGTGTGTGTGTGTGTGTGTGTGTGTGTGTGTGTGTGTGTGTGTGTGTGTGTGTGTGTGTGTGTGTGTGTGTGTGTGTGTGTGTGTGTGTGTGTGTGTGTGTGTGTGTGTGTGTGTGTGTGTGTGTGTGTGTGTGTGTGTGTGTGTGTGTGTGTGTGTAGCCTGTTATTGTCTCATTATACCGCACTGTGAATGAATTAAAAGTAAATATATAAGTGGTCATGAACACATCTGTCCATCAGACAGAGGGCTGCTGTGCCTCCTGTCATCATTAATGGACGTCTCTTTAAAATGACCGCTCAGAGGAGAGGAGTTCTCATTTCTCTAACCGCCTGCTGCTTCCCCTCCTCTCTCCTCAGCTCCTCCGCTCGCATCTCCTGTGGGCGGGACTAAGTCTCGAGGATAGGAGTCGAGGATAGGAGTCGAGGAGGGGAGTTGGAGAAATGAGAAAGGGCCCGGGAGAGACCTTACGTGTATTATTATTGTTGTTGTTAGCATCTGGTGCTAGTTAGCTGCGCTAACGGATATAAGGAGCTGTTTAAATGAAAACAGAGGAGCGACATTTCGCCGACAACTGCGCCAAGCACTTGACTTTATGCAGGTAGCCAGACAGCGGGACATTGTACGAAAAGTCAGCACACTCAGCACGGATAGTGCGCGCAACATGATCGCAGCGTCCAGGCAGCTCCCGTTCGAGCATATGCCTTGAGTTGCACATAGCTCAAACGATCCATCACACAAACAAATACACACACACACACATCATTTGTATTGTATTATTGTATGAGAGAGGTTCCAGGTTGAATTGAGGCGAATATTTGTAATGTTCAGAGGTTGTTGTGTTTAATATTCATGAGAATATTTGTCATTGTTCAAATGATAATAAACATTAGCGTAAAGCATATGTGTCCTCTCATATGATGATAAGAGTATTAAAAACTTGAAAAATATTCCTCTAAGGTACATTTAGAACAGATAAAACATGTGCGATTCATTTGCGATTAACTATGGACAATCATGCGATTATTCGCGATTAAATATTTTAATCGACTGACAGCCCTAATATATATATATATATAACTACCTCATTAATGCACATCGTTTTGCATTCTGCTGCATTTTGTCACTTTGGCATACAGTAGGTGACACAAATGGACTGATATACTGTAGCTCAGGGGTGCCCACACTTTTTCAGCTTGGGAGCTACTTTTAAAATCCCCTGCCCAATCTGTGTCGCGAGCGCGGGGGGGGGGGGGACTAAACGGCAGATAAACGATGATACTAATTGCGCCGCATAAGCGCTTCAGATGAGGAGGTGAGGCCCCCTCATACCTGCATGAACCCGTATGGCACAATACAACTCAGACTGGCTTATCTGTACGTCAGTCAAGTGGCAAATGCCATAGTAAGGATGGCTAACTAGGTAGGCTAACTTTAAAAAACTTTTTTTTTTCTTTTTTTTCAATGCCATGCAATCTACCACACTACCTTTGCGATCGACCGGTCGATCGACGTATTGGGCACCCCTGCTGTAGCTGGTATAATAATGTTTAACAATATAATTTATCTCATTATCATTTTACTTCAACACATTGCTGATAAAGGCTCTGCTTGGTTTGTGACTTGAGGCCTTTGCTTGGCTTTTCCATCTTGGCTGAGTAGTTTTGTTGCTGCCCGCGCTGAATGTGACAGTAGCACTTTTGACTGATTGTTTGAGTGTAGTAACATACTAAGATACTTGGAACTGCATTTTTATTTCCTCGCTTTTTCCACAATGCTCATCCTTCATCTTTTTATTAACCCCACAGCGGTCAGGTGGGTTGTTCAGCAACCACGTCAACTACTACAACCAGAGCGATGGCCACGCTTCCTTCCCACAGTCCTTCACTACCCAGCGTCCCTTGCACATCAGCCAGAAGGGCTCCCCTTGTGAAGGCGAGAGCCCGTCCCACGAGAAGCTCATGGACTCGACTACTTTTACCCCTTCCTCCTACTCTTCCTCCGGTTCCAACGCCAACATCAACAATGCCAACAACACAAGCATGATCGGGGTGCCGCCCCAGGGCACCAGCCGATTCCCAAGCCCGTCAATAAGCACTGTGGACGGGCACACGGGGCAGCCGCTCACCCCCATCCTACTGCCAAGATCTGCATGGTGCTTTCCTCCAAAGAGGTGAGTGCAGGCCGGACATCTGGTTACATCAGAACCAGAATCAGAATTCCTTTAGTAGTCCAGCAGCGGGGACATTTACAGAGTTACAGCAAAGTGGCTTAGCAGGTAAAAAAAGGAAAGTAAGAGTAAGCTAACTTATTAAATATAGAGAAGCAAAACACACATTAGTAATAGAACAAATAAATAAAGACAAATAAGTACACAGCCATGGCTAACAATTAGTAGCAGCAAAAAAGTGACATTAGTATACAAATATATGTTTTTCACATAAAAGTGATAATTGCACAGTACAATTGCAAAGAAAAAACATATCAACTACTTTTTTGAATTGGTGTCCTGGGAATTATTTGCTTTCCTAATATTTGTGATTCTGAACTAGGGATTTATTATTAATTATTGCCTGAACACCATCACACTTTGTAGTTAGCCATGAAGATAATAAACAACATGACATATCAGTACTGACATAAATGATTATTCTATTTCCTTCACTTTCTTTTTCCTTTCCTCCCCTCTTTCCCTGTCTTTTGCGTCTGGTGACAAGCAGGACGTGTTTTTTTGACACCCTCATGCGGTATGTTGCCAGGGGACAAAGAGAGAAAGTAGTGTGTGTGTGTGTGTGTGTGTGTGTGTGTGTGTGTGTGTGTGTGTGTGTGTGTGTGTGTGTGTGTGTGTGTGTGTGTGTGTGTGTGTGTGGTGTGTGTGTGTGTGTGTGTGTGTGTGTGTGTGCGCGCGCGCGTGTGTGTGTTAGTCCCCCTAACTGCGTGTGTTAGTCCCCCTAACTGCGTGTGAAAAGGTTTCATAGTGCGACATAAAATGGCCAACTGTGCTATAGTAAGACTTGCTATGCACATAATGTTTAAGTTGCTAAAGCTGACGCCAGGCTTTATGCTGCTACTGTACAATGTGCTACAAAGCCATAGATAGACTGTTTGGTGCGGCCAAACCTCTGCTATCAAAGGCTCTATTGCTGCTGTTTGCTGCTATTGGATGGCAGGTCTGGGTTAGACACAGTGTCTGCTTTCTTTCTATGTTTTGCTCTTTATGCCATACACTTTGCTCTAGATTTGTATGGCCTGTTGAAGATGATTTCCGGTATCCTAACCCCTCTGGCCCACTATTAGCACCAGCCTCAGGAAAACCTATATTTGTATCCTAATTGTGAGAAAGAGTAGGAGAAGAGCTGAAACGTTTACTTTAATTAAATGTATTATGTCAACAGCTTTCACATTACTGTATTAGGTTAGTTGAAAACAATAATATTAAGTTTAAATAACAAACATGAGGTTCAACTTAATATTATTGCTTTCAACTAACCTAATACAGTTATTTGAAATCTGACATAAAGCATTTAGTTAGAGTCCACGTTTCAGTTGTTTCAATGTAGTTATTACCCCCTGAAGTAGTAGGGCTTTAGACCTATCTATTCTCTGATCTATTTTTTGTTAAAATAATGTTTTGAACCTAGGAGGACAGGATCCTCTGAAGATTAAGATCCTGAGTCATAGTTAATCAAAGAGAGGGTTCATCTCATTCCCTTTCCATGTGTTCAGAAAGTTAGTTATTTATACTTGCTACAATAAAGGCAAAGCAAAGTATGACCTTTGCAATGCTTTCTGGCCTTGATGAAGGGTAACCTCGATGCAGCTGCCAAGTGGAGTGAACTGGATCAAAGTCATTACGAACAGTCGTACTCAGGTTGTTACCGAGTGCTGTTCTAACCCAGAACTTGCTGATGAGCAGCTTCATTAGCTCTGAATTGAAGGGACATCTTGACATTTAGATGTTATCATTATATTTCTTCACTGGGTAATCCTGAAGAGAAGAGATTTGCTTCAAAAGAAAAAAGGTAATTAGCATGTTTTTATTTGTAACAAAAGAGATGGTTTGGAGTTGCTTTGACTTACTGTAACACTAAAGCAAACTATGGGGTTAAACCTACAGTCTATGGGTTAAACGTCAGATGTCAGGATGTCTCCTCGAAGCTTAAAGGTCACATGTCATGGTCCTTTCTACTGATCATAATACCATTGTTGAGGGATATTACAATAGAAAAATACTGTGCAATTTTCCAAACTCACATTGTTTCGCATACAGCATCTCAGTAAACTACGTGTATTCACTCTCTCCACTAAACGGCTCGTTGGAGCTCTTGCCCCCCTCCCTGTGAGCCCAGTGTGCTCCGATTGACCAATCCACAGACTTCCTCACACACACACACGCAGCTCAGCTGATGTCTCCTCCGGGCTGCTGCTGATAACAGACAGTTGCGATTGCGGCGAAATCCTCTCTGCAGACCCATTCTCACAGCGTGTATCAACCTTTTTCTTCTCAATATCAAGCCACACTTATTGTTTTTACTTCGGCTGAGACTTTGTGTGTGCTCAGGGTGATTCACAACGTCCGATTGTTTCACGTTGTGAATCGCGCTGAGCTCCGTGGAGATGTGATTTCCTTGTTTAGCGATATACAGCGAAACACAACCAAACTCACCCTGAGCACACACAAAGTCACAGCCGAAGTCAAAACAATAAGTGTGGCTTGATATTGAGTAAGAAAAAGGTTGATAAACGCTGTGAGAATGGGTCTGCAGAGAGAATTTCGCCGCGATCGCAACTGTCTGTTATCAGCAGCAGCCCGGAGGAGACATCAGCTGAGCTGCCTGCACTGAGTGTGTGAGGAAGTCCGTGGATTGGTCAATTTGGACCAATCAGCGGGGGCTTAACGTAACGGCTCCGCGGACTTAACGTAACGGCTCCACGGATTGGTCCATTTCGTTCCGGTTACAACATGACGTCCTGATGTACCCGGAAGAATCAAATGGATGATGACGTTTCACCAACGAGGCGTTTTGGGGAGTTCTTCTCTGTGTTAGAGTTGTACTCGCTACAGGGTGTACTTTGAGGGTTTTGACTCTGCACACCGTTTACATGCATAAAAACCTTCATAACACACAAGGGCACGGGTAATAACCGGAAAAGCATGACATGTCAACTTTAAGTCTGGAGTATGAAACATATGTGGACGGATAGGGTGGCAAGACATCTTTGAATACAAAAATAACACCATTTAAAGTAGTACATGTTATATGCACAGTTTAAATTAAGAAAATAAGAACAGCATTTCAGGATTCTTCTGTCTGCTAACAACGTTTTTCCCAGGCCGATGGAGGTGGAAGAAGTACTCAGATCTTGTACTTAAATCAAAGTAGAAGTACCAGAGTGTAGGAAGTGTAACAAGTAAAAGTTCTGCAATACAAATGTTACTCAGGTAAAAGGTATTGGCATCAAAATATAGTTAAAGTAGCTAAAGTAAAAGTAGTCATTGTGCAGATTGGTCCATTTCAGAATAATATATATATATGTGTTTTATAATGATTGATAATTAAATGTAGAGGAGTAAAAGTACACTATTTAACTCTGGATTGTAGTAAAGTAGAAGTAGCAACAATTGAAGTACAAGTACCTTACAATTGTACTTAAGTACAGTACTTGAGTACATTACTTACTTCCTTACTTACTTTACACCACTCATTAGAAAATAAAGCATCTGATTCCATGACTTTATTTGCCTTCATTTGAAATGATGAGAACAGCTGGAAAAGTGAGGCTTCAATTGGAACACTTGTATTCTTAACAATAACAGCTTGAACAAGCCAAAGTGTATCTTTCCTTATCTTTGTGTTGAAAGATGTCTGCACCTTAGTCATATTCCAGTTGATGCTTTTACACTTTTGCTTTAACAATACAATAGTTATTATTCCCACCTGCTTCTCCTCCTTATTTTTCTCTAGCTTTTTCTTTTTCTTCTCCTCCCTTCTCCTCTTTCCTTCTCCTACATGCCTCAGTGGGTTTCTCAGTCTCTCCTCCTAAGCTCCTCTCTGAGCTTTTTTGCTAATCAGCTGCTTCTTTTTTTTCTGTGTGTTTACGTTTACATCTGTCCGCCTATGTGTTTACCTGTTTTTCCATCTGTGGTCGGTGTTTTGTTCATTTTGTTGGTTTGTTTTGTTTGTGTGCTTGTTTGTTTGCTGGCAGCTCGGAGTCCACGGACAGCCGCCTGCCGATCATCCAACGAGGCGACGGGTCGACGGAGGAGACGTACGACGAGAGCTACGGAGACAACAGGAAGTACCTAGAGGACGACCACTCGCTCTCCTCAGACATGTACAGACCACGCAGTACAGTTTCATCTCTACATTTCACGAGTTTCAGGGTGGGTCTGTCTCTGACTGCTCTCTGTGTGTCTGTGTGCTCAGGCTGGTATATCAGGATGAAACATGTAAGCAGTTGACTCCAATGGAGGAAGGAGAGGAGGGAGAAGACAAAAGAGGAGGAGGAGGAGGAGGAGGGTGGCAGTCTCCCAGGAGAGTCTTCCTCTGCCCCACTTCTCTAGGTGAGTACACATTATCCCTAAAAAAATGTATCAGAAGTATTGGTACAACTAGTCTATTCGTGTTCATACAATGTACAAATGTTTACATGCTGAGTGTTTGCACATTTGTTGTGTGTGTCAGGGCGGAGATCGTCTTTCCATCTGGAGTGTCTGAGGAGACATTCAAGGCCAGACGTCTCCCAGAAGACTTCTGTACCCTTACACCTTGTACATCATCAGGTAGAAAAAGTTGGCCAATGATACTCTCACAAATAAAGAAATTGTAAATGTGAACTAGGTCCTGCAGACTCCTCTCCTCTGACCCGTCCCTCTGCTCTGTCCTCCTCCAGGCTCTGGCAGTGGCAGGACTGAGCCCTCTGCTCAGAAGGAGTCACTCCCCCACCCTCTTCAGTCGGCTGTGCTCCACGCCTCCAGCCAGTCCCACAGGTACACTCAATCCTGTGCTCACACTAAAAGCAAAACAGCTGTTTTTCAAACAGAAATGTGGCTGTGCATATCATCAGCCAGCACACTTACCCTTTTCTTTTAATGATAAAAAAACGTATTGTTTTTGGTGAGATTGGTTTGTTCTCCTGATGGTTTCTGCTCTGTCATCGTCTCTAGCCACTGGCAGTGACCCCTCTTACCGACGAGTGCCTTCTCTGAGGCTGGAGGGCACGAGCTCCCATGAGAAGCTCAACACCAGCCTGCCCTCTGTCAACTGTGGGCCTTGGTAGGATTATGCACCTTGAAAAGAACTGTTCCAAATAACACTGTCATTTCCCAAGAGGCAATCAGGAGGATTCTTATGATACTCTAATAAACAGATGTATTTCTCTTAGGTACAACGACAGTAATGGGAACAGCCGAGGGCCAAGTCCTAGCCCCAACCCCAGTGTGTCCAATCAGAGACCACCGCGGCCAGTGTCGCTCACAGTGCCCTCGCTACTGGGAAAAGACTCCAGCTCCCTGTGTCACGGCAGCGCAGGCAGTCTGGTGGAGGCGGTGAGTGTGTGTGATTTGGACCGCTCCAGAGGGCTAAATACATTTTTTTAAATAAAAAAAGATTTATTTATTGAATTATACCTCTTTGGAACTCAGAAACGCTGTCAAAAAAGAAAATCATAGAGGTTTAGAGATCAAAATTGTAAATGATAGAATCATGATACATATGAGGGGTCCCATAAGTTATTTCTTTACTTCTTAAATTAGAACAAGCAATGTGTTTAATACTTATGGATAACCATTAGCTGTAGTCGTATCCGTTGCATATTTTTCCCACTACGGTACATTAAAGTTTGATTTTCTCTCCCACTCCATCCATTCCATTTCTCTCTATCTCCCTCTCCCCTCCCCCCCCCCCCTCCCAGGTGCTAATATCAGAGGGTTTGGGTCAGTTCGCCCAGGACCCGTCTTTCATCGAGGTGACTAAAGCCGAGCTGGCGGACGCATGCGACATGACCATCGAGGAGATGGAGCAGGCGGCCAACAACATTCTCAACGGTAACACCGCGGCCAATGTCACATCCAGCACCTCCTCCACCTCCCAGCACAGCCCCAGTGGCAACCTCCTCCCCTTCCACACAGCAGCAGCACCGCACAGGGACCGAGCGCTCAGCGAGGGCGGGGGGGAGGCCGGGGGGAGCAGAGGCTCCATCCATGGGCCGTCCTCAGAGGAGGAGAGGCAGGAGCTGCTAGCAGGTGTGAGGGGACAAGAAGAAGAGGAGGAGGAAGAGGCAGGAGGGACGGAGGAGGGGCAGCACAGAAGCTCGGTTGTGATTGGAGGAGCGCGGCAGAGGAACAGCGGGCTGTTGGAAGACGACGATATGGAGTGTGTGACGAGTTTGTAGGAATAGTGAAGGGTTCGATTGGCCAACTGGCCCCTCTGACATCATCAGAGACTGACGCCTGTCAGTGCTGGGTAACAGCGCGGAAGCTGGCTCTGTCTGTCCCCCCCCACACACTCACACACTGTCTGCCTCTCTGCCAGACCAACTGCTCTGGATAATGGCGGCCAGTGACGCAACCTTAAACACCGGGTTATGACTCTGTTAGTCTGTATGTGTGTGAGTGTTTGCAGTCAAGTATACCACACTATACTCTATACTATCTGAGTGTATGCTTGTGTGTGTGTGTGTGTGTGTGTGTGTGTGTGTGTGTGTGTGTGTGTGTGTGTGTGTGTGTGTGTGTGTGTGTGTGTGTGTGTGTGTGTGTGTGTGTGTGTGTGTGTGTGTGTGTGTGTGTGTGTGTGTGTGTGTGTGTGTGTGTGTGTGTGTGTGTGTGAGATCTATGATTTTCTCTACTTGTACGTAAGTGCGTGTCCACACGTGTCTGAGTGTGTCTCTAAAGTGCCTCACAGTTTTATCATGTCCTCAAAGTGTGAAAAGCAGATGAGTAAAGAAAAGCAGAAAAGGTCAGGGGAAAGTAGGGATGGGGAAAGGTAGAAAGGAAACAACAGAAGCAGGAAGTACTTGTATTGACTTCCTGCAGTCAACATAGTGTGGTAATTGTTTTCATTTCCTCTGCCTACTTTGGTGTTGTGTTATTGTTGTTTGTCTGGCCGCCATGAAGCCAGGTAGGGGACAGCAGACCAGCCTGTGAGGGGGTCAGTTAAGAATTTAAATCTGACCGCACCCACCACTCGTGGTCAAAGGTCAACTCCTCCTTCTCGGTTCACTGATGATGAAGCGCTGTATTGAGTAAACAGGGGCGAAGAAAACCCTGTTTGAAATCGAATTTCTCTTCCTCTTCCAAAGCTAAGGAACCTTGGAGCACAGCCCTGCCAGCCTGGGGGGGGGATTAAGGTGACACACCGCCCCCTGCCAAGGGGGAAGGATTTGAGGGATGGACCAACAGCCACAACAAAGCTTCTGTTAGGCGCCACGGGCAGAGCGACACACTCTGGCCAACAGGAAGCTAGCCAGCCCTTTCACCCGCTGGTCAGTAAGATGTCAGCAGGAGAAAAACTCACCTTGATCTGGCTCCACCTCCTCCGCCACTTTTCTTGTTTGGCCACGCCTACTTCCTGCCTCAAACAGGAAATGGGAGGAGCATTTGGTGGCTAAGCAGACACAGCGAGCCCCCTTTTCTGCCTCATACCTCACCGCTCCTCACTCTTCCCTCTCTCCTTCCTCACTCCTCTTTGGATACTCTACCATTCCTCTCGCTCCTACGCCGGGATTTTGCTTTTTCTCACCCTGGGGAGGTGAGTGAGAACACGGCAACAGAGATGGAGGGTTGAGAGAGCTGGAGTGACGGATTGAAAGAAAACTGACTCTGGGCATGGATCTACAGAGAATCTGTCCATCAATCAACCTCACTTCCTTCTCCGAGACCCTCCTCTTCCTCTCAGCGTGGAATCCTATTGGATTTGCTGCCACACACTCTCCCTACAGAAACGGCCACTATGTATTTAACAGTTGAATATTGTGCAAAACTGGCTAGCCATGACTATTTTGTTTTAAATTCATGATGTTATTGGTTTAATTTATCCTTGATTTGTTTGCACAATCGGGGTGCTGGTCTTATAAATGTATTTTTGCTTGGTTTATTTTAGGAGAATTTTAAGAGGTTTTAAGTATTGAAGCAGGGCGTAGTGTTTGCGTGCGAGTGTATAACTATATTTGTGAGTGCGGGTGTGTGTCTGCGTTTTAGTACAGAATGTATGTACGTACGAATGTGTGAGATAGCGTGTGTATCTACAAGGGGGGTCTTTCTCTCTAAAAGTATGCACCTTTTACAGATTGTATCTATTTATTTATTTATTTTTCCCAGAAGAGAAAAAAATGTGTGTTAGGATATGCGTTTCTTTCTGTGCGTGCCTGTGTCCGAGCGGTTACTTATGTATTCTAAAAAGCTGCTTTTAAGCCTAGACAGTAAATTAAGGTAGCATTACAAGTATGGTATTCTGTGAGGGTGTGTGTGTGTGTGTGTGTGTGTGTGTGTGTGTGTGTGTGTGTGTGTGTGTGTGTGTGTGTGTGTGTGTGTGTGTGTGTGTGTGTGTGTGTGTGTGTGTGTGTGTGTGTGTGTGTGTGTGTGTGTGTGTGTGTGTGTGTGTGTGTGCGTGAGTGGTAATGGGCCTCCTTAACACAGGGTTACCATGGACAGGCATGCTTCCAAAGCTTTGTGATTTCTTTAGCACGGTTTTTACTTTTTCGCCAAGCTGCACAGCCACTCTATGGTTGACAATGACTCATTCAAAAAGGTTTCTTTATGTCTGTGCTTAGAGGCGGTCAGGTCTCCATCCGGGTGGGAGGGGCAGTTCAGTTTACAGTGGTGATGAATCTGGGCATTGCAGCTTGGCTAAAAGAGAACAGGCCTTTTGGCCCTTGCTGCTGTTCTTCTTCTTTATGGTGGATGGTTGCTCTGAATGGTAGAAGCACCACATCCACACTGCCACAGGGACGCCTCATTACGAAGCGGAGGGGAGGGGTGACACCCTGATCGCTCGACTGTAACACACCATTATCACATGATCTCCTCATTTCATCCTAGTTTAAACTCCAAATGAACTATTAGGGCTGGTTTACAGATGCTGCAAGACTTCTGAAACACATCTCTTTCTGTCTGCTCATGTCACAAAACATTATGATTTAGTCTTATTGTCAGAAATAAAACAGCTTCCTTTTTGTACCCTGACAGCTCATTTGCCGTCAGTTGATAAGATGTGATGATTGTTGGGTTAACGTGCGAAATGATTGGATCAGAAAACTACTGTCAGCTCGGAGAGACGTTTTGTCCTGGATTATCCCCTGGTGCGATGTTTGTGTTTTCATTTTCTTCTAATGGCTTTTAGGTAGCATGCTGACAACTTTTGACTGACCTTTCTCACTTATAGTTTCACATGAGATAAGGAATGACCACAGTACACAGCTCTGGACTTCAGTTCACAGGCCACAGGTCTCACCTTGGTAACGTATCTTCTCCAAAAAGAAACATTCCTTATGTCACACACATCCTTAGTGCCAACCGTCACATTTATTAAACAACATGAAGGTATTACAAACTGAAAATAATGAAGTTCATTTCTCTGAAATGTTATATTACAAGTTATACTACAGCCACTGAAATGTTGGAAACACTATTGATGTCACCACCACCATCCAGATGTCAGCTGGACACTAAGGTAGTATTCAAAGTCATGCAGATACACCTCAGAGAGTAAGAAAGGCAACATTATCTTGAGTTAAAAACTGTACTTTTCAACTGAAATTCAATTGTCTTGTTATAAGATCTAAAGGAAATCAAATATTTTTGCGATATATTATCTCTAAAAATCTCACTTAATCCCAGAGACATTGTCACTTGTCAATTTATTACCATTTGTTTTCTCTTTCATTTGCCGTTGAGGACTCATTCCTACATGTTGAGCAAAGCAGCTTATGGCAGGGAAGGGTACGTATGAACACACTGCCATACACTGCATCCTGTGCCAGTAACAGACTTTATTATGCAAACTAAATGTGAATGTTGGACGTGTTCTTAGTGGCAGTGCTATTGTTGTTTTGTGGTTCGGACCATACTGCAAATCCTGAGGAAGTCTTTGTTGTCCAAGGAATACCCCCCCTGACATTTACTCTGATTTCTGTTTTCCTTTCCTCCTTTAAAAAACATCTCCAGTATTTCTGTCTTCTGTGACTCGAAAATCACCGCCTCATGGAAATAGTACTTTTATTCAAACAGCTTGGAACCATACGCTCACATCAGTTTCAGTACGAGCTGCTTTTAGTCAAACAAAAGGTCTGAAAGTTAGAAAAGCAGGTCAAGCTTGTGTGTGCAGGGAAGCATCTGTGTTTAGCATTCTAACTTTAAAGATACAAATAAATCACACTTTGTGTTTTGGTTTTTGATTACACACTTTGTCGGATCAGCCCGAGTAAAGTTGAATTATCAATTGAAAAGATATAATTAGTAGTCATCCTGGTTATTCATGCCGATTGACTTGATATCAGGGTGTCCGCGGGGTCTTCAAAAGTATTACAAGTTTAAATCCATCTGCCAGTTCAACAGCTGCCAACTCTTATGCTAAGAGTATTGAATGACGATAGCATGAATCAATAATGATCAGAACCAGTCCAGGACCAGTGAAAGATAGGATGGGAGGATTCACATTGTATGGCTTTACATAGATATTCGTCACAATCATAAATGCTTTGAGGATTAAAGAACATAGATAATTGATGCGTGCACTCAGAAACTACATTCACTCCAAATTCTTTACTTTTGTGTTCCTAGTAAAAGTCCACTTGCATATTATAGACACATTTAGAGTGCGCCTGCATGTCAGAAGTGCCAACAGGCTGTGATGCGTGTGCCTGAAGGCTGTTAGAGTTCACGGGAGGCCTGTGGTGCGGAGTGTTCATGTTTCCTTTAGGTCAGGGTGAGTTGTGCTGCAGTGTAAGGATGAGTGGGTGTAATCCTGCATCCCACAAGATATGCAATAACTATGACTGTACACAAGGTTCCCCAAGTCAAATACTTTTGAAAGTTACAAAAATATATATCATGACGATGCATTTTGAAGTAAACTCAGTGGTTTCCATGCCAGGGAACGCTCACATACTTGAAATCAGGTACAGTGCAGTTTAGTAAAGGACTATTTGGATCTGCAGTCTAAAGTGTGTATTGAGTCATGGAGGGGAAGTTGTGTTTTGCTCTTTATTCCCAGAATGCAAGCTGATATTTTAATGATTCTGCATCAAAAAGCACTAACTTCTCCTCCAGGACTCAATATGTGTTTGACCGCATCGTCTTATCTTGTTTTAGTTTTGAAATGCAGCTACCATCAGTATTGCATGAGGAGGTTTTGCAGTTGTTTTGTTCTGATCAGGTTAAGTATCATATCACATTAAGACAGCTATTTATATCTAGTGTACATAGATTTAAAGTCAGTATTACTCAAACACCAGACTGTGGTCAGCAGTGGAGGAAGGTGATTTTGCATATCTTGTGTCTTATGGGCTCACTTTCTGGCTCGTCTCCCCCAGAATGCTCATGATTGCGGAAAGTTGAGAGAAAAAGCAACCTGCAGTATTTTTACCCCCCCCCCTCCACACACTTTAGACAGTTGTCACTAACTCTTTGCTATGTGTTGTCTCTGTCTTTGACTCATATCTGTTCCTTGTCTTCAGAGGATGGACCAGTGGGAATGATGTGTGCAAAATACCCCAAATGATTCGTTTTTTACAAAACACTTTGACTGATTGAAACCAAGGCTCAGGACAGACGAACACAGGCTATATTTAAGTGAACAATGTACATGAAAACATGAGCTTAAAATCCACAGGATAAACGTATGCTGTGTTCTGATTCGATACCACACAGTCTAAGGCATGTCAAAAAACATAGGTGATCTGGATTAAGCCCCAAGTATAGGTCATGGTCCAAATACCTTGAATACTACATTTCCCATAATTCAACAAATCAAATGTGACTACATCTTTGAAACTGCAACTTGACTTCTGCATCTTGACAGTTAAGAAACTAATTGTAGATGGTGGCAGATACAGAATGTTGCAAAGTGTCGTACCAATGACTTCAACACGTTGGACAGAAGTCATCTTAAAGTCACGGTTTCACATTTGACAGCGCAGCATATTGAAGTGTGCTGACTTATTGTGAACACACTGCAAACACCTACTTCAGAGATTGATATCTAGTCATAATGTATACAAAATAGTGTGTATTGTGGAATTTGAACACGGCACAAGTGTGTAGTCTGCCACGTTTTGAACAGCTGATTGTGTGTCTAATTAGCAGGGAAAGCACAGGTGACATTAAGAACCTTAGTCCTGTGCCAGGTGCTGTAGATCTGGAACCGCTGGATGGCCATTGTTATTGATATTAGTTAGATGTGTGTGTTATTGAGAGCTCTGCCATGAAGAGTGCAAGGAAGGCTGGGAAGAGAATAAAGAGTGACAATCTGTTGATGACAATAGGAGGCAGGGTGTTTGGTCTGAGTGGGAATGTGAGATGGAGAGTGTTTTTAGGGATTGTTGATCGTTTTATTCCATGTCTGAATCGCAGGTTCGTACACGGAGGATTATATATCAAGTGATGTTAAATGTGCATGGGTTTCTCTCTCTAGGGATATCAAGTATTGGTCCAATGTGAATGATAGTACCTTATGTCTCACCACTAGCCAATGATTGTATATTTTTATACAACATATACCATATTATAGCAAGATATATATAATATTTAATCACCAGAATGTTGAAGTAAAGGGCAGGACACTTATTTGAGAATGTAGTTTGTGAAATGCTGGTTCTAACAATGTGTTACAAAGGCCTGCTGACGGAGGGACACAGTGTTTGTTGGGCTTGTAGGTCATTTCACGACATACTATGAGGCTCTTCATTCCGTCAAATAGGACTCAATTGAAATATCATCAGTTGGTAAAGTGAAAACACCAGCAGCCTGTCAGCACAGTCAGAGTCTGGACGTGTTCTTCTGTAGCGCCGGGACGCCGGTCTCTCTTCACTAGTCCTGCAAACACTGTACACACATGCATTATGAAAGCTGTCAAAGACATCAAACCAAAAACTCCACCGGTCGAAGGACGAGGTCTCTCTATGCTCTGAGCCGTGTCAATCATGTAGCTTCTATTCTCTTCTTCCAAGAACAATTAGAGAGCTTGAACTCTCATGTAGTGCAGACAGGGGAGGAATCCGTCCAGCTGCTGAGCAACCTACGGAGTATGTGGGGTCATGCAGCAATGGGACAACGTTTAGTTTGGAAGAGTACATTGTGTGAGATATTTTATGGCATATTTGATCCAAAAATGTTGAATTGATCATCAGTTAAAAAAGATGATTATGTTTCAAAAGCTGCTGTACATGACAGAATACACTCATCAGTATCAGGAGAAGACTTCATCCAACATGCTTTAACAAAACGTAGTATTTTCCACAGTTCAAAAGGTATTATAGTGTGTATTTATCATTACCTGCACACAGACGTGTCACTATTACCCACAGAGTGTGAGTGTTCTTGTGAACCGAAGTGTTTGTGGATCACTGTTTGATCCTGACACAGATATTTTAAGAGGACTATTTTGAATATAGATTTTATTTCCCTTTGAAATGCAGAGTATCCTGCTGTCGTAGTATTCTAAATACATCTCAATCTTGAATTCCCTTTTCTGGAGAAACATCCTCTCCCAGTTTTCTCTTGTACAGAGTTTGGTTTGGCATATTGATGATGGAATATGGAACTGAAAGCTATAGAAGGAATATATATTATGAAATACACGTTTTTATTGCAGGTATCTTCTATTTTGGATATTATATATATATATATAAATATATCTAAATGATATGATAGTATATGATTGTTTGGAGTTGGACTTTGCAGAGGATCAAAACAAATATTGTCCTTTGAGGGAAAATGCCCAAATCAGTTCCAGATGTGCCGCAGTGTTAAACTCTCCACATGCTGGCAGTATTGATGTGGGAGCCAGATGTTTGGGTTCGCTGTATGTGAGTGTTAGCCTCGTATGTGTGTTGCCAATGCAGGAGTTAGGGATTACATTGCATGATGGATTCATTGTCAAACTTGATTAATAATCAAGAAATGTGGCATCAAGAAGGAGACTGTTAATTATTTCTTCATGAATCCCATTCAAAGAACATTATTCATTCAAAGTTATTGAAAGGACTTTGGGGGTCAAATGTATTCAGGTGTTAAAACCTTACCCAGTATTGAAAGAATCTCAAAGACCTCTGGCTCATACTGTAGTCCCACTTAGGCACATGTGAACTCTGCTATAGTGTTGCTCATGGTGGTTAGGAACAGACATGTTGTTTATTTGCTTCCCTCTTCCTGTTCCTGGGGCTGATGAGCCCTAACATCAACCAAATAGATTTGTTTGCCCAACAGATTTAGAAATAATGATAGCTCTATTTACCTTTGTGTAGCAGCACACTATGAGAACATTCTGTTGGAGGGACTTGAATCACTCGTTGATACTCTTTTTTGTATTCACACACAAAGCTCCTTAACATTGCACCACGAATGATATCATATCTTGAATGTAGGACGCAGTGATGCTCATACTGGTGTACTAGCATTTACTAACACATTTTGTATTTACAAGTTGGACTACTGGTTTATGTATGGATGTATGTCCTTTGTTAGCAGCCCTGAATACAATAAAATGTTACCAACAATCTCAGCTTTGAACTTAAAAGTCAGATTTTAACTCTACACTGACACATCTCCACAAACGTTACTCCAAGTGGTTCTGTCTTCCTGAGAAAGCCCATTTGACCCCAGTTGGTTAGAACCAACAGGTATGCCTTTGTGTAAATGCAGCTTTAACTAAAGCGACCAATCAGAGAGCAGTGTCCTGTAGTGCTGGTGTGGAAACGCCTCTTTATCAGCATGCAGGCGTTAACTAAACACTTTGAACCCATGCAGGGGATCCACAGATCCTCACAGCAGGGTCTCTGTCCCTTATTCCCTGGATTATCGCCATGGCTACGTGGCTCCGTCCTCCACTGGTCAGCAGTGTTTTATGATCTTGTTCTTGTCTTAGTTCATGCAAAGTGTTAAAGGGCCTTGGACAGGATGAGCTGATTGTTTCTGTTGTGCTGTCAGAGAGAAGTCTGTTATTATTTGTCTGAGGTGTTCACACAGAGACCAATTTGTTGTAATATTATTAGTGACGCTACTGTTAAATGTAGTATTTAATAACGGCACTATTTATGGTCAGAAAATGAACCAGAGTGTGTTCTTGTACTTGCGGTAGCTTTGGAGGCAGGTGGTTATTTTGTAACTGTTCTTTAACATAAGCCACTCCCCCTCCACTACGAGGGATTTCATTGGTTCTGAGGTTGCTAAGTGACACTGGCCCAACATCACTTGGTTTCCTCAGTAACCATTTGTCTCCTAGGTGAGACTGCATGGTCTCACAGCTGACACTCCCTTTGTTCTTCTTCTGCTTCTTTCTTTGTTCTGAAGGAGAGTTCTTGACTATTATTTGTTCCTTCATTCACTTCATTTCACATTTTAGAAAGGGAAAGAATACAAATGAAATAAATCAGAATATTAATTCAATCACTTTTCTACTCCTATTTTCAATAAAAAGTTAAATGAAAAACCAAACAAAAAGTTGATTTGTAAATAAGTAATGTACAGTTTGTATCTGTAACTTGTCAGTCTGTCATTGGTGACAGAGTCTGTCTTGCTTATAACGCACGCTACCAGTAAATAAAAAAAGGAAAAAGTATATTTAGACTGTATGGTCCCTTGAAAGCAAGTTTTAAATTAATATCTGATGTATATCCTGTAACATTGCATTTTTATCTGAGGAATGATGTTATTAAAAAATTGCAAATAAATTGCATTTCCTACAGCTGTGTTTTCCACTTCCACTTCCCTGTTTCAGGTCTTCTGCATCATAATGTGTCTGGCAGAACAATGCCGATACTCCACTGCCACGGAACCATTGGATTTTCAGCTAATAAATGATATTTTTCTATTAAATGTGATCCACATAAGATTTAAAAATAATAATATTTACTGTGCATAATCACAGCTTTACTAACACATTCAGCTGTGTGTGGGTATTAACATTTATTTTGCTCAGTTAAGTGTGATTTATGATTCTCAGGCGCAGTGGGATGCAGAAAAACAACATCAGTTTTGGTAATGGTTAACGGCACAAGTTAGATTAAAAAACAAAACATTTGTAACTGCAAGTAATGAAGAAACAAAGGCAGATCAGAGTAGCTACATATACTTTACTTTCTAATTGTTACTGATTAAACAATACAAATGTTTATGATAAAGTTTATTTTGACTGATGACTACATTCTGCCGTCACGTGTCAGGTTTGTGGGTTCCCAGGTGTCTCTTCAGGTTCCCCTGCTGGGAGAACTCTCGCTCACAGCTGGGACACTTGAAGGGTTTCAGCCCGGTGTGGCTGAGCTTGTGTCTCTTCAGGCAGTTCAGAGTGAGGAAGCGCTTGGGGCACTCGGAGCAGAGGTAGGGGCGCTCCCCGGTGTGCGAGCGTGTGTGCACGTTCAGGTGGCTCTTGGTGGAGAAGCCCTTCCCGCAGTGGGTGCAGGTGTAGGGCATCTCGCCCGTGTGGGAGCGGGTGTGCAGCATTAGCTCCCCGGAGGACAGGAAGCACTTCCCACATGTGGTGCACAGGAAGTTCTTCTCCCCTCGGTGCATCTGCATGTGTCTGGTGATCCCCGTCTTGCTGAAGCCCTTCCCACAGACGGTGCACAGGTTAGAGGGGCCTTCATGCAGCCGCTGGTGCTGCTTCAGAGAGTAGCTGCACAGGAAGCTCTTGTTGCACTGGCTGCAGGAGAAGACCCGCCCCTTCCTGTGGAGCCTCTGGTGCTGGTAGTACCCCGAGGGGCTGATGAAGCCCTTCTCACACTGGATGCAGCAGTACGCAAAGCTGTGGAGCTTCATGTGAGTCTTCAGTTGATTGGGAAGTTCAAAGACCTTTTCACACTTCAGGCACTTGGTTTCTTCCTCGGTGAACTTCTTGTTGACGGGTCTGGTGCTCAGGAAGCGTTTGTCTTCCACCGTGGGCTCTTTCCGTTTACGTCGCTCCTTGTTTTCTAAGTTCTTCTTCTTTGGCTTACATTCCCGCTTTTTATCAACTCCTCCTTTTGGTTTGAGTGTCCTCTTTTTCTCAGAGTTGACTTCTACTTTAGTTTTTTCACCGTTCAAGTCTGCACTTTTCTGCTGAGACTTTGCTCTGGCTTTCTTCACAAATAGTTTTTTCTGGGGGGGGGCTTTAATGGGGTGCCCACTCTGAATGTGCTCTTGGACCTTCCTCTTTAAGCAGTGGGTGAAAGAACACTGAGGGCAGGCGAAGAACCGGGACAGGGAACCTGAAAGCATGAAAGGAGCATGTTAGTAAAACAAGTGACTGATTTGAGAACAGTTCTGTCCTGCCGCTGGTCGTCTGACCTGATTCTCTTTTCGACAACCAATCGCCTGCAGTGACGGCTGAGCTTTGACCCAAGTCTTCTTCTAAACCTTCCAGTGTCAGGGTCTCTTCCTCGTGGTCATAGTCCTCTTCCTCACTGTAAGCCTCAGACAGCCTCTCCTCCACAGCAATGTGAGCAGGGAGGGCCAGAGAGGACAGAAGGATATCCTCCTCACTGCTGGAGGGAGCTGAGCACAGGAGAGGTTAACACGAGAGAGTCACTTCAAATATTCTAAATGAACATAAACAAGACAAATTGAAAGAAATTGTGCAAGATAAGCAGGAAGGATACAAAAAAAGCCTGTTCAAAACATGGTCTTTTTACCCAGATTGAAACTGTTCCTATTATATTTCTGTTGAACTCACCAGAGCCCAGAGTCCCCATCTGCCTGTGATGGAGCAGCAGAGTGTTCAGGGCCAACGGGTTGGACAGATGCTGTCCAAATTCTTTGGACACAGATGTTGTTTCTGTGAGCCATGCTGCTGTCTGATAGAGAGAAGCAGGTGAAACAACACTACACACTTCAAAGCAAGAACAAGAGAGATCCAGGGGCATTGTAGTGGTTCAACAGCCACACACACTACCTGCTGCAGGTCCGGGACGGGCAGCAGCTGCTCCAGCCGGGACAGGAAGTCAGACACCAGCTGCTGCAGCCTGTGGTCGTAGTCAGAGCCGTAGTTCACAGGAAACACCTCCTGCAGAAACACCCAGCTGCTGTGAATGCTTGGTGGACCTCTAGATGTTATGAGATCAACATTCAATCTTTCTTGTGTCTTTTGTGATAATTAAAGATATCTGGGTCCACTGTATGGCTCAGAAACACACCTGGAAGAAGAACTCCTTTTCAAAAGGAACGTTTAAAAGGTTCTGCACCAGTGCGGCAAAGTTGGTGAAAGAGGTCTTCAGTATATCTCCACTGGCCTGAGACAAGTGGACAACAAGATTAGAAACAGGTATTTCAGATATCTGAATGTATACGTTGGTCCATGTCTGTGTAATGAGCAGCTCTGGATCTTCTTTGAAGCCCACCGTCTGATCGCTGGAGCTCAGCTCAGCGCTGCAGGCCTGGATCTGATCCAGGTGGCTGTGGATGGTCTGCAGGTGGGCCCCCTCATCACTCCGACACAGCTCCAGGACCAGCTGACCACAGGTGGGAGACACGTAACTCAAAACAGTGTTTTAGAATATACATGTAACTAATAAAACACATACTAACATTATCACTAATAAAACTACAAAGCAAGGTCATGATAGCTTAACCTATAATAATGTATTGGTTGATTTATATTTTGTATTAATAATCTAAATCTGCAAAGCAACTTAATCTGTAAAATAAATGTACTTTAAGTAAATGCATTTCAATTGTTACTCAAGTAAAAGTACAAAATGACCAAACGTAAAAGTAGTCCTTGTGCAGATTGGTCCATTTCAGAATAATATATATGATATGTTTTATAATGATTGATCATTAAAGTGTTCTCAAAAGCTGGTAAAGGTGCAGCTAGTTTGAATGGCTTTGTATACTGCAGGGTAGCTTGAGAATGTACTCCAGATGGAACTATGTAGTGTGTGATGATTATATTTCACATCATTAATTGTAATAAAGTAGTGTACTTGAGTAAATGTCCTTAGTTACTTTCCACTACTGACTATGAACGAGTGTAATATTAATATTAATGTATCTGACGGGGGTTCAGAGCGACTCACCCTGGCTCTCAGGCCCAGGAGCAGCCTCGCTCTCCGGCTGGGGCTCAGCAGCTCCGGGACGGTCTCTGTGGCCACACTGATGAAATCCAGCAGTTGGTCGTACTGCAGAACACTGTGCTGCTGCACTATCTGCCACATGAAGGCAGACATGAGTCTCACTGGCGGGACGAGGAGGTGTAGTGAAGCCGGGGAGAGATGGGGGCCTGCGGGGAGGAGGCTCCATTACTGTTCATCTGCACATCATGCACAACTTCATATCTAAAGGTTTAGCTAACGTTAGCTTGTATATTTGTAGCTGTATTATTAGGTAGTCTGAATTGCTGCAAGTTCTATTACATAATTAGATAAATATTTGCACAAACCTTTGCTTTTCCACGCCATTTGTTTGTTTAAAAATGTCTAAACAATGAACAAAATACCATGTTTTGCTTTCATCTGGGACATGATCTGGGCAAGCAGGGGAGCAAATTCGTCACTTCCGGGTAAAGCGGAAGTTGTGAAAACTCATGGAGCGTTATGCGTTTCTTCAAAATAAAAGCTCGAACACACGTTCCTGTGGTATGTGGGAATAAGGCAGTGTTCTACCAGTAGATGGCGCACATGTGTCACGGTGGCACCTGGAGTTTATTTTAGATTATTCATTTGGAAAGGTAAAAAATTATTTTAAAATGTGTATATCTTTATTGCAGGATGTTAACTAATCAATTGGTCTGCTTTTTCTACTATGACACGTACATCTTATTTTGGAGTGCCTATACTGCTTTACAAATAGATATATGACCAAATCTATTCAGGTCTTAAATGGAAAGATGTATTTACTTCCGAAATCCGAATAAACTATTTTTGTATTACAGGAGTTATACGGAAAGCATTAGGGCCACATGAGAAACACATTTTGGGATGTGAAAAAACTGTAGTCACAGAATACTGATATTAAAGTGAGAACTGATTAATAGGCCCATGAATAGGCCTATTTATAATACATCAAATCAAATCAAGTTTTATTTATATAGCACATTTATAAATGATTCTTGGTCGAGCCAAAGTGCTGTAGCCTACATAGCCTATACATAGCCTTAATCCATCAAGCTTGAAAACACAACGTTTCATTATTAGATTTGAATTACAAAATAACTCAAATTAAAGCAAAAGTAGCCAATAAAGCATACACGGTGACGTATGCCTACATGGCCTACATCTAAAAAGTGGTTTGTAAAAATAGACACACTTGACAGGTTTAGCTGGAGATCCACGGGGTCAATGGGAGGACCCGTTCCTTTATGTTCAGGAGCCCCTGCTCCAGGTAATCTGATCCCAGGTACAGGAGTGAGACACACCCAGTTTCCCCCCGCCCCGTCAGAGCGGCAGCCTCACTGGACCTGTGTGTCGGATCAAGTGTGTGAAGAAACCAGCAGCTTGTCATCATCGTTTAGAGTCGCAGTCTTTGGTTTTCACTCACGGATACTCGTTGTTTCTCACAGTCAGCTCTGATCTGTGCTCAAACGTATAGCAACCCGCTTGGATAGGCTACCTGTCGCCATGGGAGGAAGACGCAGAGGCGAACATGACGAAAACTACTCCTTTGTCAGTCCAATCGTCAAGTACCTACTGTTCTTGTTCAATTTAATATTCTGGGTGAGTTTATTATGCTATTAAACACAGGGGGTCGCACAGATCCCAACACATGAAAGCTGTATTTATTCTCTCCTCGGCGCGCAGGTGAATCACGGTCTTTCTTGGCACAACATATTTGCTCCATTCGATTAACTACTTATTAAAAAGGAGTTTTAACCAGAGTTAAACTACCTCTCTCGCGATTTCAAAGTGTCAGATCTGCACTTCTTTATTTATTTGAACACAAGGGTGAAGGGTTTTGTTTGCTGCGATTTGAGCATCCACTGCTCAGTTAGTTGTTCATTCATCCTGGGGTTTAGGAAAAGTTAAACAGTGTCCAGAAAAGAGGGGAAAGGAAGTCAACATGCAAAGCTGAAACAGGAACACAGGAATACACAAACACACACACTGTGTTTTCTGCTTGGTACTGTGTGTAATAATGAATGTATCATTAGATTTGTGAAACCACACTGATATCTCAAAAACAATGTCAGTTCACAAACTTCACACGTCTGCTGTGGGTTATGATCAGGTTTTGTTCATAAAATAGGTTAACTTCTTGTCTAGCAGATTTCCCAATAAGATGTATTTTTCCATTTCAAACCAGCCTCAGTGAACACAGCAGGCAACGACATTGATTGCATCATTTGCTATCATTTAAACTGTCTTATTATGCTAAAGTGTTTCCCTCAGTAGGATGTTATTCATTGTATGACTGGGTCTTTTTTAAAGGAAATAATTCAGCAGACTGTCAACAAACTAAAGTTCATTTGGGGGGGTTCAGTGTCAGGGCTCTACCATAAGGAGATTTCTGACTTACAGCATTTTTTAATCAGATCTGATGTTGCAGATTTAACTTGTTGGGGTTTAGTGCAGTCCGTTTCTGCTGATGAAGCAAAACAATGCTGTAGGAATGAGGAGAAATGTCGTTGAATTTAAACATATTTACC
This sequence comes from Pseudochaenichthys georgianus, assembly GCF_902827115.2. NCBI lineage: Eukaryota > Metazoa > Chordata > Actinopteri > Perciformes > Channichthyidae > Pseudochaenichthys > Pseudochaenichthys georgianus. Next base: position 6,972,692 of record NC_047525.1, read on the forward strand.
TCTTTTGACAACAAGCTCACACAAGACACTTTACGTTTTGTTTACATGTTAATATCTGAGAAATCTTGAGCTTTTCTACATGTTCTTCTACATTTCCAACAGCGTCTACGTGTGTATGAGCCGTGTCCATGACTTCTCTGGCCATGTACAAACAGGAAAAGGCTTTGTAAAAACTTGAAGCTCTTCATCATGGAATGTGTTGTTGTCATTTCTGTTGCCTCGGGCTGCGATTGGCTCAGTGTAGGACACACCGAAGAAAAGAGCATGGCTCCCTTTACTGTAGAAATGTGGAAAGTCCACAGTTTGTCATAATCCTGGTGATCAGCTGGTGCAATGAAGATTAACCCAATAAGGGAATCAGTTGTGTAACCAACGCAAGTGTGGGATTTAGTCGCCTATAAGCATAACATTTCACCAACTGTCACATTGCAACAAAAAAAAACCTCTAGCTTCAGGCCTCGTGTACTAATCTTTACAAAAGGGGCAGAAAACTCTCTTTGCCCTCCCACCCCAAGAAGGAGCAGTGTTTGTTGTACCTGGATCCATTTCACTCGGTTCTCAGGGATCTCCTTTATTCTATTGAGACTGAGGAGCGCTGAGTGAAAGCCTCTTTCTTCTTTCGGGAAAGGTGCAGATCGCTGCCAGGTCGCTTTAGTCAAATGGAAGCAGAGTGGATGGCCGAACAGCCTCATCTACATTTCTGCTCTCCTCCTGTTCAACACTGATTCAACATGGAGCACTAAGTGTGCTTCTGGAGCATTAGGTTTGATCCGGCCTCTGACTCATGTATACCTGATGTGTGTTCAGGTGCCACTCCCTGGACAAGTAACAACATAGACATGATTCTGTGCACACTGGTCTGTGTGGTTTCACCCTGTTGTACCCCATAGCATTATTTCAATATGTTCTCTCTTCTCCTCAGGTCATCTCCCTGGTGATGGTAGCTATCGGCGTGTACGCCCGCATGATGAAACATGCAGGTAGAGGCTTCTTCAGTGATAGAGCATACAGTCTGTTTCATGCTTAGTGGGTTAGGATGGGGCTTTTGTTTTGGCTTGGTGCTCACTGCTTCCACCAGCAACACAGCATATGTTTTGTTGAAGATTTTATAAAAGAAATTCAATTCAGCAGTGGAAGAGCCAGAGGTAGACGTGTTGAAGCACTTCCTTAATGTTTCCTGTTCTGATTAAATAAAGGTCATTAAGAAAAAGTAGCTCCCTCACATCAATCTGAGCCCCTCTCTTCTCCTCCTCCTCAGAGGCCGCTCTGCGGTGTCTGTCGGTGGACCCCGCTGTAATGCTGCTGGTGGTGGGGGTCCTCATGTTCATCCTCACCTTCTGTGGCTGTGTGGGCTCGCTGCGAGAAAACATCTGCCTCCTGCAGACGGTGAGTCTCCGCTGAAGATGAAATCAGTGCAGATTCAAGCTCAGTCCCATGAGCTGCCCGCTCCTCTCAACAGTATGTTATACTGGCACACAGGGTGTGTGCCTTGCATGTACAGTGTGTGCACTTTTATAAAGAAAAAAAATAAAGATTATTTTTATTTTGAAATCAATTTGAAAACAGCCTTTAGGTAGCAGAGTTTGACAATGTTTTTCTATTGTTATTCTCTTTGTATTTAGATGTGTGCTTTCTCTGCATGCAAGTCGAAGTGGCAACAACTAGCAGCAGGACCTCATGGAATCGGTTCTCTAAATAATGAACCCAAACAGAATCTTTCCTCCAGAGCTCTGACCCTCCCTCTCTTGTCCCCCCCCCCCACAGTTCTGCATCTGTCTGACGGTGATCTTCCTGCTGCAGCTGGTTGCCGGGGTCCTGGGCTTCGTCTTCGCCGATAAGGTGATGAAACAAACCTGAGAATGATGTAAGCTTGAATGTAGGGCCACAACTGTTTAACACTGTCAACAAAATACCATTCTTGTTTCTCTCTAACTCACGCGAGAACAGCACAATGTGACGTGAGTGTGTATTTCCAAATGAAAGACTATTAATCTTACACACAAGAAGTATTGCAACAAGAAATTATTTGTAGCCTTAGCAAAATACTAATTACAAATGATAAACATGTAAAAGGTTACACTTACAGAGATCGATTGTTTTATTTAACATCCTGTAACATTGTCAAACCCATCATGAACAGTGCATGTTCATTTCTGTAATCAACATTCTTTATAGCTATTCTTTAACTAAATACATCACACCTTTTTAGATACATCATAGAATAAATATTCATAAAATAAATGTCAAATATAGTAATGTGTAAGCAACACTTCAGAATAATACTGGCCTGCCTCCAAAAAGGGGCTTAATTTGTTCATTGACTATTTCTTTGGGTTGAGTTTGTTTTAATAGTTTTATTGAATGTCCTTTTAAGAAGAAGAAGATACACTTTATTAACCCCTTCACTCGGTGGGAAAGACTGTTGGAGAAAACTCCCTCTGGGAACACAGTAATGATAGCCTTTGCAGACCCTTTACGCACAACAACCTATAGAACACTACAGGAAAGGGAAACCCCCAACATGCGTAATAGGGCCTCTTTAAACAAGAAGATTGGATTACTTGTCATAGAGTACTCAGCCTGTGAAGGCAGTTGTACAATGTCTCTAGTCTAGAGGGACTCCAAATAACCTCTGTGATGTCGTCAGGGTGATCACAGACTGGCTCTGAGACGTCAACAGAAAGCCTGGCACAAAGAGTTTGGAGAACAACTTTAATTTTGCCACAAACACTCAAAAACACAAACGTTCTAACATTTCCCATGCGGTTAGTTCTAGGCAGGATTGCATGAAGTTGTAACTTTAAATACTTTAGAGGACTAGCATCTCTATAGTTCAATAGAAATATTCATATAAAAAAAAAAGAGCTGCGCTCTACTATGGTATTCTTCTGATTTTGACTCACTGGGTCACATGACATAAAACTCGAGATTTTCCATAGAAAATGCTGAATTTTTATAAAAATATTTGTATTAAATAGATTTTCTTTTGTTGTACTCCTGCTAAGGCTCGGAATAGAGTGACTGTGATGATCAACGATGCCATCGTCCACTACAGAGAGGACATCGACCTGCAGAACCTCATAGACTTCGGTCAGAAAGAGGTAAGGGTGCAGTTCAAACATGCCGGAAACGCCTAGGTCATCAGTGTTTAGTCATTGTAAATACCTACAGCAAATATACAAAAATCAGGATGTCTCCTGCATATAATGTGTGTATGTGTCCTCAGTTCGGCTGCTGTGGGGGGGTGACGTACAGCGACTGGTCCCAGAACATGTACTTCAGCTGCGAGCCGGACAACCCCAGCAGAGAGCGCTGCTCCGTGCCCTTCTCCTGCTGCGTCCTCAACAAGGACGAGGTCACCTGAACACCACTCTGCTGAGCCCTTTATCTGTTGCTTTGTGTTTATTATTATTCATGTGATAACTGTGTGTGTACTCGAGCAGAACGTGATCAACACCATGTGTGGCCAAGGCATGCAAGAGATGGAGTACACTGAGGCTGGAAACCATATCCACGTCAACGGCTGCATCGACAAACTGGTGGACTGGATCCACAGCAACCTGTTCCTCCTGGGGGGGGTCGCCCTGGGACTGGCCATTCCACAGGTAGCACACACGTCCACACACACACACACACACACACACACGCACACACACTCAAGTCTTAAACAGAGAGAGAGACTCATGTTGTGTGCTCTGTTCTTCAGCTGGTCGGCATCCTCCTGTCTCAGATTCTGATCAGCCAGATCAAAGACCAGATCGAGCTGCAGAACTACAACCTGAAGCACAGCTCCGACCCGTGGAGATGACCCAGAGTGGATCAGTCCAGATTCTGGTGATCGGCACCAGAACCACAACTGCCTGAAACCCTTTTTTTTTCGTGGCAGCCTGGATTATGCATCCAGCATCATTGCTTTAACTTAAAAACATGTGACTAATATTGAGCCAGCATGTGGACAAGCCATTACTATTGGCCAGGATGTGGAGGTGAGGACACACAGAGGAGACGAAAGGACAAACTGGACTCTGCCGCCACCTGCTGGACACAAACCAAGCTGGAACTTTTTGATGGCACCAAACAGAGGCAGGGGGAGTATTTGTTAACAGGATCCTTTTTAAACCTGAGAACGGCACTCAGTATAATATTTCACTTTTTATCAGTGGGAGTTAATTGTTATTGTCTTTGTTGTTGAATCCATTATGCTGCGAATGCTAACTGACTGAAAAGGGAATTACATTTTTCCACATATTGATTTTGTATATTTTTTCAAAATAAAAGAATGCCGGTCAGAATGTGTTATGCATGCTCCGTCATGATGCTTACAGCTGCTGGCGTCTGTGGCATGCATCATATATTTGGTCCAGGTTGTTTAAAGAATGTTGCTTTGTAGTTGAAATATCTTTGAAGAGAACAAAGCTTCGCCTCCTTACAATACTTTCACAAGCTTATGTGTTAAACAGCGTGTCTCAAAGTGCCTTTTACCCATGATACCAAAAGGTATACAGTATAATAGAACTTTTTTACTTAACATACAAAATATTTTATTTGGTCATTTAATGTAACAGTAATGTTTGCATCAAAGGTCTGACGCTTCATATTAAAGTGGCCATGTTAGGTTGTCCTGCAGAGACCCTACTCTTCACATGGTTGCATTTCCTTCTCACGTTTAGCAGCTGCAGAGCCACTGGATTTCATCTCAACATGTAACATATAAGAACATGTCTGCCAAATAACAGGCTTTTAACAAAGTTCATATTCTGTTCATAAGGCATCATTTAAATCCTGTCCTGGTCTATTGCTTTTTCTTTTCTTTTTTGAATAATTGTCAACGAAAATACAAAAGTAAAGGGGAATTCCCATTTCCCCACTAAAGAAAACAGTTGTAAATGCCTCCAGTGTTGCTGTGTTGGTGTGGTCACTAGAAAATACCAAGTTTGTGTTTTCTGACCAATCAGTGAGCAAAGCATGGTTGAGGTTCTCTTTGTGTCTGTGGAAATCATACACAGCGGTTTATATTCTCTTGTTATGATGTGATACCCATGTGATAGTTATTTACAAGTAAGAGCTGTCCTTTAACTGAAGACATGTCACTTCGTCCACCAGGGAAGCTCCAGCTAAAGCTCCATGTATCTGTGAAGAAGCAACACACCCTCTCATCTCCGTCTCTGCCTGGAAAATGAAATCCTGAGTTGCGAGGCATTCCCAGTTTGAAAGATGACGCCTGTAATCTTTGGGAGCAGAAACAGTCCTGCATGTTTTACAGCCTTTGACGCAAGTCCACAATCTAAACATGACATTTCTGTGTTAGTTTAAAGCTGCAGTAACTCTCCGCGCTGTGACGCGGCCCGAGACACACTGCTGTACCTCTGATGCTGCTGAGGAGTACAACTACATCTCGTGTGACACTTTAGATAGAAGTGTGTAACGTTACAGCAGTTTATGAATATAGCAGTCTCTTGTGTGTGTGTGTGTGTGTGTGTGTGTGTGTGTGTGTGTGTGTGTGTGTGTGTGTGTGTGTGTGTGTGTGTGTGTGTGTGTGTGTGTGTGTGTGTGTGTGTGTGTGTGTGTGTGTGTGTGTGTGTGTGTGTGTGTGTGTGTGTGTGTGTGTGTGTGTGTGTGTGTGTGTGTGTGTGTGTGTTGGCTCGGCTCGGCTCGGCCCGGCCCGGCCCGGCCCGCACTCTGTGTGTGGTCCCTGGTTTCTGCCTCTGACTCACTCAGGCAGCCATGTTGCTGTGGGCTTCATGGAGGCCCAGACACACACACACACACACACACACACACACACACACACACACACACACACACACACACACACACACACACAGAGGAGGGAGCAGAGTTAACCCAGTTTTACTCACAGAACACCAGGAGAGAAACAAAGCATCTGCAGGCATGCAAATACCACAAGTGCACTGTCCAATTAATGCGCTAACCACAGAGCAGCACCATGCTGCAGATTAACGAGCTGCTTTTAGTCGTATAATAAAAAAATTGCATATTTAAGCATATGTACAAATTAACATACATTCATTAAAGCACCTGCAATTAATAATGTGAGCGAGTTTGAGCTTGAGTTTTGAGCTTATAATTGCCGTTTTTTAAGATTCCTTCAGCCCCTTAACCAGGACAGGAAGCCCAACATCACATATTTTACATTTGACTCGGGGGGCTTACAGTACAGTATACATTATTAACACATTATTCATCAAGTCGAAGACATTTGGACTGTCATTATAAGAGCAGACAGCCACCAATTTAAATCTAATTTAGTATTATGCATACCAGGTATTTGATCCCTGACAGATGTGCAGCATCAGTTCACATCAGAATCAGAATACATTTCATCCCACAGAGGGGACATTTGTTGAGTATCTGTTGTTGTTATTATTGTTTAATGTGTGTCTAATACATATGCTGACCATAATGTAATTATATATAATAATACCTTACTTCAAAGTATATGCAATACGTATTTTATTATAATATAATAATGTAATACATTTATAATACTCCTTTATATGTATTTAATTCAAAGTCGTGGAAAGTTATGTTATACATTTTAATATTCTATAATGTTCACCACTGCTGTATTATACCCTGTGTATATGTATTCTAAGAGCTGAAGGCCACCCTGGGGTCCTTAGGGTACATTTTAGAAACATTTTAGATTGACTCCCTGAGAGTTGACACAAGTTGACCAGTTTTTCATCTATTTCAGAACAAACTGAGATGCAGATCGGATGGGGGCTCTGGGTTGTTTTGGGGGTCCTTGAGATGAGAAACGTTTCGAGAAGGCCTGCCATAAGGCACATTCTTCCTCTTGCGGAGGGGGATGGGAGGGGAAGTGTTGTTGCTCCGTCTCTCCCCCACCATGTGCATACCAGAGACTTTAACCTGCAGACACCGACCCGCAGCTCGGGAACACACACAGAGACCCTCCTCACACTGCACCAGGGGAAGCACACACTCATTGGGACACGTAGAGAGATGTAGCTTCAATTATCATCCTATTTTTCTGCCATTTTAAAGAAGGGGGGCTCCGGAGAAGGGGGTGGTGCATCAGAGCCAGAGATCCTATTACACATCCAGACTTTTCATGGCAAGTTTTTTGGAAGTGGGGGAGGGCGATCCTGCAACTTTGTCGGCCTGATGTCTGTTTAATACCCATCCTAAAAGCTTCAAATGAATACTTGATATGGTTTTGAGGCGATGATGCGGTTGTTCTACAGCTGAGGTCACTTTCTGGAGCCGATCGGATCTGGATAATGAAGGAATCCCGGAGGATCCAGCGGGGATCGGCCGAGAACTGCAGGATACAAAAGTTTGGGAGGACTGGGAACAAACTTTGAAACGCCCTGCAGATCTCCTTCATAATGCCGAGTTTGGAAACGTATTCGAAATCTAAAGAAGACAAGTTGATCTCCGGGTTTCTTTAGATACAACTGAATCATTTAATCGGTTTTGCACGGCTCGTTCTCGTCCCCCAAGATGTCCTCCTGGGCTCGGAGCCCCATTGTTGGGTTTTGCGGGATGCTGTGCGTCTGGGCTGCCTGGCTCTCAGGCTGCGGGGCGGTGTTGTCTCCAAACGGGACCATATTTGAGGACCACTGCAAGAAAACCTCGACCTGTGAGGCTCTGAAATACAACACATGTCTGGGGTCGCCTCTGCCGTACACACACACTTCTCTGGCCCTGGCCGAGGACTCCAGCACCCAAGAAGAGGCTTTTGAGAAGCTGGCCATGTGGTCCGGTGAGATCCAGGGTTCATCTGTTCAATAAACACCAATATATATACTCCATCTGATGTGAATACTTTAGAGTGTGGGAGAGGACTGATCATCATCCTGTGATCCAATTAGACAACTGTACTCTTGGATGTATGTTAGTTGTACTATGATAGATTAAATGTCAAAAATATATTGGGTTATTATGAATAGCTATCTAACTTACTTGTTTTGAAAGTGATCAATACGATGTTTAATTTCACAAAAAATCCATTGTGAACTAACCAGGTCAATTCTAAAAATCAAATGACAATAAAAACCTGACCCTCAGGCTTTTATTTTGGAGCAATTAATACATACATATATCAGTTTCACTACATAGGAAAAGTCAGTGTTGTGTACCTGGTTTGTAAGTGCTAATAATGTTAATTGTTATGACAAAGGGCTGTGATGAGGGGTCTCAGAGGGGAGAGAGCCCCAACAGGAAATGAAGGGGTAAAAGCCATTAAAGACGACAAAAGGAATCACTCATAGGTGCTAGGGAGCTAACAATGGAAGAGTGTCCCCAATAAAAGGGTTTTAGATATTCTGCTTCACATTCATATGCTCTCTCTAATGACCTGTCAGACCCAGGCCCCCGCCTCTCAGGGTCAGGGGTCCCATCCACCCATACCTTTTTGTGTTGTTGGATATGGTTTATTATGGCTGCTGTGTAATGTAAACACAATAGCAGCATACATAATAACACATGGGAGGGATAAGAAGTCATCATTTTTTTTTAAAACCCCACAAAATTCCCGTTAACCCAGTCTCAATTAATAGTTTCATTGGCTTAAGGACGATTACGAGTGATCCTGCTAATACAGATTTTCACACAAAATTGTCACTACATTTTTAGCAGCTGGATGATAAGGTGTTAGTTGTCTAAACGGCTGATTAATCAAGTTAAACCATGTCTTATTACACAATAGATGGTTAGATTATGTGAAGGTGTTTCAATTATGATCAAACTGATATATTCTTGGCCCTGCCACATTTCTCTATTCATGTGTTTGTGCTTGTCATCACCGTCATGAGTCTGATAAGTGTAGCAGATTATCGTACACATCTCATGATTTATTTCAATGTGTGTAAGACTGTTGTTCCATCCCACAGGTCTGCGTAACGCTCCTCGCTGCTGGACGGTCATCCAGCCGCTGCTCTGTGCCGTCTACATGCCCAAATGTGAGAACGGCCGAGTGGAGCTGCCCAGTAAGAGCCTGTGTCTGGCCACACGCCGGCCCTGCAGCATCGTGGACCAGGAGAGGGGCTGGCCCAGCTTCCTTACCTGTGACAAGTTCCCAGTGGGCTGCGCGGTAAGCTTCGTTGTGATGAAATGTATTGATGCTGAGGGTCAGAGGTCAACGTTGCACTAGGATCTCACCTTCTCCTCTGTGTGCAGAACGAGGTGCAGAAGCTGAAGTTCAACATGTCCAGCCGCTGTGAAGCCCCCCTGGTGAAGACGGACATCCAGTCCAGCTGGTACAAGGACGTGGAGGGCTGCGGGATCCAGTGTGACAACCCCCTGTTCACCGAGGAGGAGCACAACGACATGCACGCTTACATCGCATACTTCGGCACCATCACCCTCCTCTGCACCTTCTTCACCCTGGTGAGACTACACTACCCATGATGCTTGTTTTGCCTTATAGGGAAAGAGACTATGCATTTTCTTTTGCATGGAAATCAGAATCAGAATACTGGGGGGAAAGGCTTACGGGACAGTTTCTCCATTTAAAAATGGAATAAGTTAAAGGTTTTGAAAAAAGTGAAAGAAACATATTTACGTTAACACAATAAGTTAAAATAAGAATGTGAAATCAGAAGATACAAATACATATACAAAATATCTATACAATATGAAGTTAAAGTAAAAATGTGCACATTGTACTTTAACATATTATATTTAATTATATTAGATGCAACTTTATTGTCATTGCACAAGGTACAAATACATTTATCTTTGCAAAAGTGCCAAGAGTAGATTACAGCATCGTCACATATGAAGTTACAGTATCAGAGTTGGTGCATCTGTAAGGAAAGATACAGTCAAGTTGTACAAATATAAAATCATTATTTACAGATAAGATGCCAGTTCTGAAACATGAAAACAAGGCGCTGTGGGTAGAAGCCCCAGGAGTGTGAAAGGGAAATGTGGAAGTAGAAAACATAGATGCCCGTTTTTAAAGGGAAGCCTCCAAATATCCAGATGTTTCTCTGGTATAACCGTCTTCTCCTCTGTTTCAGCTCACGTTTCTTGCCGACTGGAAGAACTCCAACCGTTACCCAGCCGTCATCCTGTTCTACATCAACGCCTGCTTCTTTGTGGGCAGTATCGGCTGGCTGGCCCAGTTCCTGGATGGAGCGCGGGAAGAGATCGTGTGCAAGAGCGACAACACCATGCGCCTCGGGGAGCCCTCGTAAGTCACACACCAGCTGAGATGAAACCTCCTTCCCACATACAGAAACTAAACCCTGAACTCGTGTCTGGCTACAGGTCTTCAGAGACGCTGTCCTGCGTCACCATCTTCATCATTGTGTACTACTCCCTGATGTCGGGTGTGATTTGGTTCGTCATGCTGACCTATGCCTGGCACACGTCCTTCAAAGCCCTGGGCACCACCCAGCAGCCGTTGTCCGGCAGAACCTCCTACTTCCACATGGTCACCTGGTCGGTCCCCTTCATCCTCACCGTGGCCATCCTGGCTATCGCTGAGGTGTGTGGGAGACCTTTTCACTATAAGATCTGATTCCAGCCCTGCGACAAGCTTTGATTTCAATCTCATGTCTCTGGTGTGTTTTCTACAGGTGGATGGAGACTCGGTGAGTGGGATCTGTTTTGTCGGCTACAAAAACTACAAATACCGCGCTGGGTTTGTGCTGGCCCCCATTGGAGTTGTGCTTGTTGTCGGCGGTTACTTCCTCATTCGGGGTGAGACTCATTGACCATCCTTTGAAAAGCAATTTTAGCCCTTTTTTTCACATCCTTCAAAACTCTGTGAGCTCCAGAAGTGCTCCTCAAAAAATCAACACCAAATCATTATTCATTTTTTTCCTTCCAGGTGTCATGACTTTGTTTTCCATTAAGAGTAACCACCCAGGACTGCTGAGTGAGAAAGCTGCCAGCAAAATCAACGAGACGATGCTGAGGCTGGGTATGTTCTCTCATCTGATGCCATTACACTCTACAGCGGGGACCTGAGAAATATTATATATACTATATAAATGTATCATTTAGAGTTGGAACGTGGATCAAACTAAGTATTGAAGAAAGTCAATGTTTCAGTTGAGGAACAAGAACATTTCTACTCTCCTTTTACCCAATATTCAATGTAAGCTCGGTTGGATGCTAGTCAATCGGAAGCTATTGGTACCTGCTTATGTGGATAACTATGTAAATGATGCTGTATGATGTCCTTTTGTTGTTCTGTTTATGTTTTTATGTTTCATGTGGAACTACTTGAGCAGGTCTCCCTTGAAAAAGAGATCAATGATCTCAATGGGATTTATCTGTATAAATAAAGGTTAAAAAAAAAAAAATTACGGTATGAATGCCATTGGGGGAAGTGCCTGGTATCTTTCATCTGATATATTGCTCTATTTCTCTTTTTCAGGTATATTTGGATTCCTGGCTTTTGGCTTTGTTTTCATCACCTTCGGCTGCCACTTCTACGATTTCTTTAACCAGGCTGAATGGGAGAGGAGCTTTAGAGAATATGTGCTGTAAGTTTGACTGACTTTATTTCGTAATCAGAAATCAAAATCGAGTTTATTTCCATGTACGTTACAAGGAATTTGCTTTGGTGTATGGTGCTGCAAACACAACATGAGCAAACAAGTAGTAAGTCAAAGTAACACATCTGTGATGGTGTTGCCTCACACCTGCACACAGAGATCCACACACCGAGCTGAGGCCCCAGACCGCTCACCCAGCTCTCAGCGGTGAATGCAGCCTCTTTCCCCGCAGTGTTGACACTAGCTGTAGTGGAAATAATTTAGCCTAAAAAATGTAAACCGTTCTCTTCCGCCCTGACGTGTAAAAGGCTTTCTTATTTGCCAGATCCAGCATTTGAATGTGCCTCAGTCCTACGTCCTCGGTGTAGAAGCACATGTTGGAGGCAGAGACTGACCATCCCTCTCTATGTTTTCAACAGCTGTGAAGCCAATGTGACAATCGCCTCTCAGACCAACAAGCCCATCCCAGAATGCACCATTAAGAACCGGCCCAGCCTGATGGTGGAGAAAATCAACCTGTTCGCCATGTTTGGGACGGGAATCGCTATGAGTACCTGGGTCTGGACCAAGGCCACCATCCTCATCTGGAAACGGACCTGGTTCAAGTAAGCAAACATAGAGAAAGTGAAATGTAACATGGTGTTGCTGCTTCTCGAATACTATGTTCCGATCTCTCTTTACGTCTCTTCTCATGGCTTGTGTTCACATCATGTCTACAGGCCTGTCCACGTCCATATATGGTTTTAAAAATATGTGAACCAGCCTGGGAAAAGTCTAATCTCTAAGCATCTAGACATGTACGAACCAAGCCAAGCTGTCCCGCCAAACATCCTGATAAACTGGGGATTTTCACCCTGACTATTTCAAATAATGGAGGCATTAATTCAGTCAAATCCTCCCAGTGTGTGCTAGTGTCTGCGCTAATCCTTGTAAACAGAGCTCACAAGGACGCACTGTGACTTGGAGTGTATTCACAGGAATTCATTCCCTTCTTGCTTTGAAAAAAACAACAATAATTCAACTTCCTTATTGTTTTCCTTAGAGGCTTAAGACTGTGTCATCGTGATGTGTCTGAAATCACAAATGTCCCATGACTGCTGATGGCATTAAGTGCGTCATCCTCAGTCTCTCTTTCTGAACCTGCCTTATGTTGCTGTGTCAGGATCCTCGGCCGCAGTGACGATGAACCCAAGAGGATCAAGAAGAGCAAGATGATCGCCAAGGCCTTTGCTCTGAGGAAGGAGCTCCACAAGGACCCCGAGAAGGAGCTGTCCTTCAGCATGCACACCGTGTCCCATGAAGGACCCGTGGGTGAGTGTTTCAAAATATCTCGGATCATAAACTGGGAATATTGTCTGCTATTAAAGTAATCCGGTGGAAGCACTGTCTGGTGATGTTTGCATACTTCCACCTTGTGGTTAATAGCCAAAACTGCAAGGCGTCTGATCTAGATTGTGAGGGGAGTATTTATTTAGTTCAAAGCCGTTTTAACACCTTTCTTCTTCTGGAAAGCAACATTTTAGTTTTCAATGGACAAACAAAATGCCTCTCAATTCTATTTGACTGGAACAGCTTTGCTAATTAGTAGATATTTAAAAACTCAGGCACGTAAGAAACATATCTGTGTGGATGGATACTACTGTAGGTAGGCTAAGTGATAAAGTATTTTTTTATTGGGTCAACTACCTCTCTAAGTTTGAGTGTGTAATGAAATGCCGCCATGTGTGCTGATGTAAAGAACCTCTGTGTGTTATTTGTCTTTCAAATGTGACCCTGAAAAGATTTTCCGTTAGCTTCTCTGTGGTGTCGAAGCTCCACAGTCATGGACAACTGTTATGTCTGTAGCTAAGACCTGCATGACACATGGTGTAAGCTGTGAGGCTGCTGTGGCTGCCCTGATTGTTTAGCTTGGAGCCGTTCAGAGCTATAGAGGCACTGTGGGGGGGGGGGGGGGGGGGCATTAAGCACATGTTGGTTTCAAAGTTGTCCTCAGTTGTTCTTAAATGTAGAGTTGTGGTTTGTCTTTTCTCATTCATAGCTGGAATACATTTTGAGCTAAATGAGCCGTCAAACGACATGTCATCAGCTTGGGCGCAGCATGTGACCAAGATGGTGGCCAGGCGAGGGGCCATCCTGCCTCAGGACATCTCTGTCACTCCCACTGGCACCCCGGGTGAGAGCAGGAGGCCATGACTCTGACTTTTCATCAACCCCTCTCCTGCTTTATGCCCTTTTTCCTTTCATCTTCTTTATCAGAGGACTTCCTTTCACAGACTTATGCTCCGTTATGTCTTTACAGTGCCGCCGCCGGACGAGAGGAACCGGCTGTGGATGGTGGAGGCTGAGATTTCACCTGAGATGATAAAAAGGAAAAAGAAGAAGAAGAAGAGGAGGAAGGAGGTGCGCCCGGCGGAGGAGGCGGTGGACCCCCAGGCCTATCAGCAGCGTGAGTTTGGGCGCAGCTCCGTGCCTCGCCTGCCCAAACTGCCCTGCCACCCCAGCCTGGTGGCCAACCTGCGGGAGCACCAGAGGATGGAGGAGGAGGTCCTGCCAGGGTCCTACCCAGACCCCATGTCCTATGAGGAGAGGTCCCCCTACCAGCCCTACCGGAGCAGTCGGAACAACTATGGCCGCAGCCTGCTCTCCAACCCTCTGACCTTCGACGACCGCCCGGAGGATCTGGGTCTCGGCCCGCGCTGCACCCCCTCAGTCTCCACCTGGCAGCCTAGTGGACCCTCCCGTTACCCCGGAGACATGGATCTCACAGACGGGCTGTCGGAGAGGTTGGCCCACGTGGCTCGGGTACCGGGGGGCCGAAGGGTCAGCTACGGACCCATTCACTCCAGAACTAATTTAATGGAGGCGGAGCTTATGGATGCTGACTCTGACTTCTGAGAGCTTTGTGGTACACAGACAAGTAATCTTCACAAAGTGCTGGATACTTTAAACTCCTTACTAAAGTGCACCTAATCCCCAGAGGTGGAACTAAGCCGTCAGTTATTTCTTACTTCATCTTTCTTTTTAGAAGACAAAGGGAAAAGTGAAAATATGTTGTGAATAAGTTAATGAAAAGATTATTTTTTATACTATATGTTTGTCCAATGAAATTTCAAAAGCAACTCCGTGATGACAAGGCGAGTGAGGCAGCTAAACTTTATGTGGCTTGAAACATTTTGTTCTGAAACTGGTACCAGACAGCGCTGTCTGTGACCACATGAACCCGGGCAGGGGGCAACTCACTGTTGGATTTACCAGTGAGGACATTTGGAGATAAAGGCATTGGATACAACTTTTGAAAGTCTACCCTTTGATGGTGTTATAATCATTTCTACTGCCCAAGGGAGGGCAGTACAACCGCACTCATACAGAAGACCATACAGGTAATACATGCTACAGGATACTTGCAAATACTGTTAACCAAGGTCTTCTTTTGTGCTACATTTGTATTATCTTAAATCTTTTCTCTTTCCACCACTATTTAGCCATTACATGCTTGTGTTCGTGTGCAGTTCATTTGAGGTACTAACATATATCTCCCTTTCCCTGTTAATACTAATATCACTAAAATGACATACACACACTCACACAGAAGCCATGAGTACTGAAATAAATGATTACATGTGTATAAGTATAAGTTACATTTAGGGCGCACAGATTCACATTGTGAAGATAAACTTCCTCCATTGAACTAACATCTGCAAAGTTACATGTTAGTTTTAATAATAATTTAAAATGTAACCAGATAGCAGGCATTAAGTTACTGAGCTAAAATATCAACATATTATTTGCAGATGCTCTGTTGCCTGGTGCAATAAACCAACATTAGCTTATTTTATTTACCCGAATGGAATGGCTGACTTTTTCTCAATGAGTCCTTCTTGTATATTTCACTTAAAGTGTTATTTTGTTTCACTACAGTATTTTTACTTGAGTTAATCTGTTGTACATATTTAATATAAACTGGGCTTCACAACTGTTCCACTTTCTTTAACTCAGTTGAAAATCATGTGAATTATTTTAGACTACACAGGGCTTAGGAGACACGTATTTCTCCTGAATGCTTCTTTTTTCCAGCGTCTCTCTTTCTAAATGTGTGTTCTGTAAATAGGCTGTTCATAGATTTCGCAATAAGGGTATTATTTGTACAGATTGATGTATCCGATCACTTGATTACTCTGCTGATATGGTAAATAAAAAGGGAAGAGTATGCTATAAAAAGATGTCACTGTACTTGCTGTAACCAAAACTTCCCTTAGTTTTACACTCAATATGGATACATGATGCTAAAGTAGACAGTGGTAGCTGGTACTAAATAGTTTGTCTAATGTAATGTCTAGTTGTTCATGTAAGATGTGTATGTTAGAGAATTATTTATGTCATCAGTAGATACCATACTGCTATGAATTAGACGATATAGGGAGTTTGGCAACAAAATGAAGCACAGCTGATGTCCACCTAAAAAGAGAAAAGATTGGTAATGTTTAAATAAAGATCAGTTTGGAAATTATGTTTTATGCCTTGAAAGATTTGGTTTTGGTAAGCTGTGAAGAAGATAGGCCTCGTGTTTATTCTTGTTTAGTTTCCCAACTCTGTGTAAAAAGGTACTGTCAGTTTGTGCAGCTGTACGTTTCTGTTTTGATATGTAAATAAAAGTAACCCTACACTCATCTGTGTGATTTGACGTGTTGTGCAGAAAGGTTTTCACAGAGGTCCTTTTTATTCGACAGCTCAAAGATAGAAAAAAAGGTTTTGTTCTAGAGACCGCCTAGGGATGAGATCACACCAGCCACAACGCTAAAACCAGCCTGGGGCGACAAGTGGGGGGCCACCACTTCCAACCCATTAGTTATTTATATTTGCTTAAAAAGTTGCTCATATTTGTATACAAAATAATGTGTTCATATTATGTATTACACAGGGTTGGAAGGGTTACTTCAAATATCTATTCCGTTACAATTATTAGTATAACAATTTTAGCCAGTAACCCTAGTTAAGTATCAAAATATAAAAGTAATGTAACCTGATTACTTTCCGTTACTATGGATTACCTCAATGTCAGATGCAATGCAAATAAGTGTGTAATGTCAGACAGCAGAACAATGTGACTGTAGAAAAGAAGCAACCAAGATATTTTTAGGATCAGAAATGATTTTACTTATAGGAAACGCTGCCTTTCACTCAGCATATTCAGGCAGTAGCCTTAACACCAACACCAACGCTCTCCTGGCTGCTGGTCTTCACCATACCTGTAGCCAAGATGAACGCCCGCACAACAGAAAATGCTGCGTTTTAGTTTAATACACAGCTCACACACACTATTTTATAATCATATATGTTGGGGAAATATTTTCCAAGGCCCATAACTTTGACCCAGTTTATCAGTTCATACTGTCCTGACTGAACACACGCACCTGTAACCTTGGCTGCTGTGCTCTCAGTGTTTTGTCTCCCTGTTCCTGCCTGTTGGCGTCATCATTCTATCTTGTTATGCACAATGTTGATTATTCTCTCTGAACTAGCTAAATACACGGGTCTGGGATAGAGTTATTCAGATTTGACGTGGCATCTCAACTCGTGGCCCGTGATATATCTTGTGAATTCTCCGGCCGAAGCTCCAAATAAACCGTCAGTGTTTGCCATCAAAGCTCCACCTCTCCTCGTGTTAGCCCACAGGAGTCGACAGGACAGTACAGTTTACAAAGAAGAAATACAATCTGATCCTTTCACAACAAACACTTTATGCTCTTTTTAGTCTTTAACTAACATTGTAGACTCTCAGGTCTTCTGGGACTGGTCAGCTTTCTGTCCCTAGAGTCAGAACAAAACATGGTAAAGCAGCGTTCAGTTATTATGCTCCAAATATCTGGAACAAACCTGCAGGTCCACTACAACTCTTACTACTTTTAAATCCAGGCTGAAGACTTATCTTTTTGCCGCTGCTTTTAATTGAACTATTCATATTTTAAACTGCACTGTAACTATTTATTCATACTTTTTATTCAATTCTGACTGATTTTAATGACTGTTTTTAAATGCCTTTGTCTGAATGTCTTTCATTTTTGTAAAGCACCTTGAATTGCCTTGTGTTGAAAGGTGCTATATAAATAAACTTGCCTTGCCATCCCCATTTTTAGAAATATTAACAGTAATCTGATTTTTTTTGTCACTGTGACGGAATACATTTACCTTTTTTTTGTATCCTGTTTATGTAATCCCTTTAGATGTAATCTGTTACTCCCCAAACCTGGTTTTACTAAAAACGGCAGTATCAATTTGTAACACTAGGGGCGCTGTGGTAACAAAGGTTAAAATCCCACACACAGCGCTTTAAATGGATAAAATAAATAAAAAAGATCAACAGATACACGTAACACATACGTGTGAATGAAATAGGACGTAGGAGTGACATTCATACATAATATTGTAGTATTTTAAATGTTTCTGTGTTCAATAGTTCCCTCCCCTCTGTGTGCCGGTGTAGCTCTGCTGGTGGGTCTCGCGCAGATCAGCCTTCTTAAGGAGCGTGTTACCACTCCTCGCGCAGATGAAACAGGAGCGAGACTCGGGGATAAACAGAGAGCATGTTCCTCAAAAAGTGCTCCCTGACGCCAGTAGATGTGGAGAGCCTTCGGCGACGGTCAGCGGCGGACACCCCAGGTAAGACCAAACTCCTGCCGCTGCTGGAGCTTTGTGGGACCTCCGTTCAACTAACACGCTGCTTTTTGGTCTTTATCTGGGTGTTTAAAACCCAGGGCAGGCTGTCAGATTCGTCTTTGTGTTTATTTTACATTTGACTTGGTCGTTAACGCGTTGATCAAAGTCACCTGTGCTGCAAACTTTCCTCCAATTAGTGCTCAGCATTTGTCTCTAAAACTAAAGAAGTCACTTTCTTCCTAGAGTAAAGTGTGAATATATTATAAACTTAACTGATGTGAACTTTGGTATACTTTTATTCCGACAGAAGCTTAGAAGTATATTGTTTTCTGGTCTTTTACAGAACATTCTAATTTATCCAGAATATATTTATATATTCGCTGTTTATTTTTTAAAACACGTTGTTAAAATAATGTACCAATTTGGGAAGAATAAAGTGTCTATCTAGTGGTGAGGATTGTGTCCTAAATCAGAAGCAGTTCTTTCCTGTACTTTAAAAGGGATTGTTTTGGGATGATCACAATTTTTGAACCCTAATCCAAGTTGTTTACATCATGTTGGTTTGGTAGATTGTCTGTCTGGATTGTTCCCCACTTTCATTCTTCATCTAACACACTGGTTCTGTCATCTTCCCTCAATTCATTGCTGTTTTCAAAAGGTGTCAGCTCACAGCAAGTAGTTTTAAAAAGGCACCAGTCAGTTGTGAAGTCTGAATGAGACTTATCCTCATCCAGTTGCCTTCAAAATACATCCACTGTTTCTTTACTGAGACACAGGGAGTAACAGTTAAGGCATAGCAAGCAGATTACATATCAACAGTCCATGCATGCTTCTGTTTTGATTGCAAAGCATAGCACTGAGTTCATGTCTCTGTCTGCTGCAATGCATTTCTAAAGTGATCAGTCCTGCAGACAGCAGTTGACAGGGAGGGGGGGGGGGCTGAGGTGACACTGCATGACTCTCAGGAGGTTTTTGTTAGTCACACACATCTCCATGGCTGGAGGGCTTTGGTGGAGGATGTCAATCAAGCTCACACCTCTGCAGTGATACCCTGCAGGGAGGTGTGTGTAGATTGATGTTTTTAGGTGGAGTCAGTGGATATGGGGAAGGACGGACGCCAAAACAAATACCCCCCCCTCCAGATTTACCGTCCTCTCACCATCACTGTTTCTCTCTCTATACATCCATGGCTTTCCCTGGGTTCTAAGCATGAACACACATTGTTGCTCATCTGCAGGAACAGCATTGTTTGGCTCACAACTTATGCACAACAAAGAACAGAAAGTAGAGAACAGAGAAACAGATATTCAATACATCAGTCAAGTGTATTGAATTAGATCGGATCTACTCATCTCCAGACTTCATTTAGCATTTTTCTCTGCTCATGTCATGTCAATATATTACTGATGCAAACCCAAAAATAGTCGCGGCTCGCGGGGGTAGCAGTTCCAGCAGAGAGCCCCAAACTTTCTTTTCCCTGGCGACATCAACCAGCTCTGACTGGGGGATCCCAAGGCGCTCCCAGGCCAGCGAAGAGATATAATCCCTCCACCTGGTCCTAGGTCTACCCCTTGGTCTCTTCCCAGCTGGACGTGCCTGGAACACCTCCCTAGGGAGGAGCACAGGTGGGATCCTATCTAGGTGCCCGAACCACCTCAACTGGCTCCTTTCGACGCGAAGGAGGAGCGGCTCAACTCCGAGTCCCTCCCTGATGACCGAACTTCTCACCTTAAACCTAAGGGAGACACCAGCCACCCTGCGGAGAAAACTCATCTCGGCCGCATGTATCCGCGATCTCGTTCTTTCGGTCATGACCCATCCTTCATGACCATAGGTGAGGGTAGGAACGAAAACTGCCCGGTAGACAGAGAGCTTTGCCTTCTGGCTCAGCTCCCTTTTCGTCACAACGGTGCGGTAAAGCGACTGCAGTACCGCTCCCGCTGCTCCGATTCTCCGGCCCATCTCACGCTCCATTGTTCCCTCACTCGAGAACAAGACCCCGAGATACTTGAACTCCTTCACTTGGGGTAAGGACTCATTCCCTACTTGGAGTGGACAGTCCATCGGTTTCCTGCTGAGAACCATGGCCTCAGATTTGGAGGTGCTGATCCTCATCCCAGCCGCTTCACACTCGGTTGCGAACCGATCCAGTGAGTGCTGAAGGTGAAGCCATCAGAACCACATCATCTGCAAAAAGCAGTGGTGCAATCCTTAGTCCACCGAACTGCAGACCCCCCCCCCCCCCCACGACTACGCCTCGAAATCCGATCCATGTATATTACAAACAGGATTGGTGACAAAGCGCAGCCCTGGCGGAGGCCAACCCTCACCGGAAATGGGTCCGACTTACTGCCGAGGACCCGGACACAGCTCTCGCTTTGGGAGTACAGAGATTGGATGGCCCTGAGTAGAGACCCCCTCACCCCATACTCCCGCAGCACCTCCCACAGTAACTCCCTGGGAACCCGGTCATACGCCTTCTCCAAGTCTACAAAACACATGTAGACCGGATAAGCGTACTCCTAGGCTCCCTCCAGGATCCTTGCGAGAGTAAAAAGCTGATCCGTCGTTCCACGACCAGGACGGAATCCGCATTGTTCCTCCTCAATCTGAGGTTCGACAATCGGCCTGACCCTCCTTTCGAGCACCTTGGAGTAAACTTTCCCGGGGAGGCTGAGTAGTGTGATGCCTCTGTAATTGGCACACACCCTCTGATCCCCCTTTTTAAAAAGGGGGACCACCACCCCGGTCTGCCACTCCTTCGGTACTGTTTCCGACTTCCCCGCAATGTTGATGAGACGTGTCAACCATGACAGTCCCTCAACACCCAGAGCTTCAGCATTTCCGGGCGGATCTCATCCACCCCCGGGGCTTTGCCACTGTGGAGTTGTTTGACGACCTCAGTGACCTCCCCCCGGGAGATTGGTGTTGATCCCCCGTCATACTCCAGCTCTGCCTCTAACATAGAGGGCGGAGTTGTCGGGTTCAGGAGTTCCTCAAAGTGTTCCTTCCAACGCCCCAACACTCCATCAGTTGAGGTCAACAACGTCCCATCCTTACTGTACACAGCTTGGATGGTTCCCTGCTTCCCCCTCCTGAGGTGTCGGACAGTTTTCCAGAACAACTTTGGTGCCGCCCGAAAGTCCTTCTTCATGTCTTCTCCGAACTTCTCCCACACCCGCTGCTTTGCCTCGGCCACGGATTCGGCTGCTGCCCTTCGGGCCTGTCGGTACCTTGCAACTGCCTCGGGAGTCCCCCGGGATAACAAATCCCTGAAGGCCTCCTTCTTCAGTCGGACGGCTTCCCTGACCACCGGTGTCCACCAGGAGGTTCGAGGGTTACCGCCCCTTGAGGCACCTAGGACCTTGAGACCACAACTCCCCGCCGCGACTTCGGCAATAGAGGCTTTGAACACCGACCACTCTGGTTCAATGTCCCCAACCTCCACAGGAATGCCCGAATATTTTATACTCATATTTTTTCTATTTTGAGATGATTCTATTTTATAATTTATTTTTCTACTCTTTTTAATTTCTAATTATTTGCAATGCCCTGTCTTATATGTTGCTGCAACGAAAACAATTCCCAATTTGGGATGAATAAAGTATATCTTGTCTTATTTATTAGGTCTTATACAAAGTGCAAAGACAAATATACTTGGCAAGATTTCAAGTGTTGGTACTGTACTCTGCCTTTTTAAACCCTTGACAGTTCTGCATGATTTGTTCATATTTAGAGAACTCTGTGGATCCTGAACAGCATCACTGGTTGCCGCGGCGACAGTGTCAACATGAAAGGGTCCAGCATCCAGAGCTGGGCGCAGTGGAGACCCCCTCCCCGGAAGCTTCTGCACACCACTACTGCCACTACACCCCCAAGTGCTTCCTCACCGTGAACAGAGGTAAACCAGCACTGTTTCTGTAGGGATCTGTGGACATGGGAGATATGTAGTTTCATAGAAGTCAACTGAAGGAGAGAGAGAGCAGTATATTTTCTCTTGCCATGTGGAAGAGCTTTCTCACTGTGATCTGCACAGGAGGACAAGGCACCACCCGATCTACTCCATCTCGGTATGGTGAAGAGGCTTGGCATGAAGACGCCACAAGGACCATCATAGTTGAGAATGAGGTGGAGGCTCACAGGGAGGCCAACAACTACAAGGTGGGCATCGACTGGCTTTAGAGTATACTCCCTTAACCCTAGAATCAGAATACCAATTCCTCACCCCCTGTTACACTGAATGTTTTTATTCTCTGATGCCTTTACAGGGAATGAAATATCAAAAACGGATATAGATAGATACTTTATTTCACAAGTTGGGAAATTGTTTTCTCACAGCAGACAATCAATGTACAAGAATTAAAACATTCTTCGAAAATATAATAAAATACAAATAGAATAAACATTAAAACGAAATATACATATTATCAGTAGAAAAGACATATTCAGAAAAGTATCGATGCACTAAAATATACTGAATAAATTAGAATACCGATCTACTAAAGGGACGGCAACATTTAAACATAGTGCACTATATTAAAAGGTTTTATTCAAAGTAAAATATATCCTGTGATATGATCCAAGTCATACTGTATGCTTACTACTTTCCAACATATGTCTTTTTGCTAAAACTTTACTATTTATAACACTTTGGCATAAATGTGGTAAAGTATTATCAGAGATGGCAAAAGTAACACATCCTTTCCTCAAGTAGAAGTACAGATACTCGTGTTCAAAAATAGAAGTACTGACTAAACTTCTTCTTTACTTAAGTCAAAGTAAAGAAGTATGGGCTTTGAAATGTACTTCAGTAAAAAGTACCCTTAACTAGCAGCTGTTTTTAAAGAGTACCTGACCTCCCTTTATATTAATAGAACAATAATGTCATTGTTAGCTAATGAATGTTTCCATGCTGAACAACGGCAACAACGGCAACATGACAACGTTCTCATTGGTCCCTCTTCTTTAGAGAAGACAAGGAAATGATGGATACACGGATCGTGTTCAAATCAATAGGCAAGCAATGACTCTAAATAATAATGATCACGCCATCAAACACACATTCAAACTAAAGGAACCAGCCTGTTAGGTAAGTGTGAGAAGTAGAAAGTACAGGTATTTGTGTTCAACATGTAAGAAGTATAAAGTACAGGTATTTGGGTTCAACATGTAAGAAGTATAAAGTACAGGTATTTGGGTTCAACATGTAGAAAGTACAGGTATTTGGGTTCAAAATGTAAAAAGTCGTCAGAAAAATATGTAGTGGAGTAAAGTACTGATATCAGAAACGAAGTATTTGTACTCCACTACTTCCCATCTGAGTATTATGGTAGTTTATAAGTAGTTCTCTTGACATTCATTGTTCTGTGCCATGCTTGTTTCAGTTTGGCTTCAGGAAGTGGAAGGCTCACGTGACAGAGAAGCCCATTGAAGACCGATCGGACATCATCAAAGAGCTCTACTCTGACCTCAGTGTTGTTAAGCCTCAAGAAGGTCTTCTTCTCTCTTTTCGATCCTTAAACTTTCATTCTGTTGCAGCCTACAGGAAAGCAATAACCCATACTTGTTATCTTTCTCTTTCAGGCTCGGTGATCACCTTTGGGAACATCATTTATGTCCTTTTATTCGGATGGTGGATATCATTAATCTACTTCCTCATTTGCCCTGTAATGTTCCTAACCATCATCGGTGCAGCTTATGGTGCGTATCCTGTACACCAGCTGCATCATGTCATTTGTCTTTTATATATTTTAAGTGTCATTTTAATTATGTATTTATTTAAAGTGTCTTTGAGTTTCTTGAAAAGCGCTCCATAAATAAATGTATTTCTTTCAGGCAAACTTTGTTTTAGGTTGGCATTGTACTTTATTTGGCCATTTGGGAAGTCCATAGAAAAGGTATTTTGAGATCTAGTATTAAACGTTTCCATATTTAAGTGCCATTTAAAAATAAGCTGAGATTTACATGATGATGAAAAGTCATTGACCATATGCTGTTGATTGTCTGCCCTTCCCAGGCTGGAGAGGTAGTTAGGAGATCCATTGCGAAGTCTCCGAAGTGTGAGGTGATCCCAGAGGAGAGCGACAGTTCGGGGAACAAGGACTCTGCTCCTCTCCTGATGCCCTCCCCGTTCCCTGTGGAGATCCCAGAGCCAGCAGCTGGGAAAACGTCCAATCACTGGGTAAGAAGGTCAGAATCAC
The DNA here is from genome assembly GCF_902827115.2 of Pseudochaenichthys georgianus. Taxonomy (NCBI): domain Eukaryota; kingdom Metazoa; phylum Chordata; class Actinopteri; order Perciformes; family Channichthyidae; genus Pseudochaenichthys; species Pseudochaenichthys georgianus. Next base: position 6,997,044 of record NC_047525.1, read on the forward strand.
CCTAATCACTGGATGCAAGTAATATTTATATATTAATAAGGCTTTTGAATATACTTTGTCTCTCTGCAGTGTCGCGTCAGCACTTATGTTTGGCTGTTGCTAGGTTACCCTGTCCTGGTGGTGGTCCACTCGCTGGCCTGTGTGCTCTCCTGGCTGCTGGTCTTCACCATACCTGTAGCCAAGATGAACGCCCGCACAATGACCATCGTCCTCCTCATGGCTCCAGAGGACGTTCAGGTTCACAAACTGGAAAAGGTACGATACAGTTATTGTCAGATCCAGTCTGATATTTTTCTTGCATCACAGCAGCTCCATTTGCAACATCAAACAAGGACAAATATTAAGACATGATACAAGGAAAACAACATCAATCACTTAAGAGTAACATGCTCAAAAACCCTTTAGCATACATTTGATCTGGGAGTTAGCTCTGTATTTAATTTGAGATAGACTGGTGCACAAAGGAGTGCTTCAGTCTAACTTTATTAAACCGTGGGAACCTGCATCTCTTATTTGATAGTCACAATTCATATTCTCTGTTCAGGACATGGTTGGGGTCAGAGACACTGTTGTTGTGGTAGGCTGATTCACAGAGTTTCTCTCTACATTCTGGTGGAGCAGTTTTGTACAAGTTGTTAAATGTCAGCAGACAGTGAAGAGAAAGATGTCAAGGCAAAGAATGTGTGCAGTATTCTCCTTCCTCAGCTGCACCGGTCACGCGTATCAAAACATCAAGTGCAAGGTTATATTAGTCTCCTTATTAGCTATGGTAACATGTTGCTGAAGTGTGTGGCAAATCTAATTAGTGCATCTACTGACTTTTCCTTAATGGGTCAGTTCAGCCAAATCACACAGAACAGTGTTCTGTTGTTCTTCCCCACATTCCCCACGCTGAACATAGTTTTGGTTTTATTTGCAATTGCCTTTCAAATCTATTCCTCTTGCGATGTGGACAGTTTGCTTTTGGAATGGACCTCAAAAGAAATAGAAAAGCTAAATTGACCTTAGCGTTGGAGGATTATTCAGTAAGCAAAATGCTGTTCATAGAAAGACATGTGGCTCAGATGTTTTCAAAATCCACATGCCACTAGAAGAGAGCACAGCAAAGGTTTTCTTCAAGTATCTAACCTTGCCCTTTAAACCATATGGACCATTGAATCTTATTTAAAAAATGTGTAACTTTGGGGTTAAATGTCTTTTGTTCTCTTTTGCAGACCGCTGTGTGTGAGACCAAAGTCATCTTATGCTGTTATCGAGCCTTTAATGTGTATTACTACAAATACAGCATACAAGGAATCAACATTATCCCCCTCAGTATCCTTTTCCTGCTGTTGATTACAGTAAGGGGCTTGTAAGACAAATTCCAAGAGGTCAACTATTGGTAAATTAGATTGCATTTCAATATACTGTACCCTTGTTTTCTCACAAAGTGTAATATGGAGTGTGTGCAACCAGCGGCCCTGATCTGCATGTCATGTATGCAGTGGCGTTTTTACATGTACAAAAGTGGTGGGGCACAAAAAACTTAGATGTCTATAAGCTTCTGCAGTGAGGTTCATGGCTGGCACTGACTCTTCAGGTTTACAAATATTATATTTTGACCTAAATCAAAATATATTATTTTCAAAAGCTTTTTTTTCTGATGCTTCGATTAATTTTAAACTGACAGTTCAACAAAAGGATACCCAAAACATTTAATTTTATCATTTAAATATTGAATTGTTCTCTCTTAGTAAGATCCCATTGTCAATAAAATTGCGGTCTTACCTTGACTTGAAGATGAAGTCCATTTGCCTATCCCTCTGGACAAAAATCTCTATTACTTTTTTGTAAAAGTCCTCCTTATGTTCTTGTAGTTTCAAAAGTCTATCATTAATCTAATCGATAGATTTATGATTCGAAAATTATAAAAGTAGGGTAGACATGTGGATATTATCCGGCTGAACAAAACGTGCATTTATCTAACGGGTACGTTTCCCACAGATTTATTTTGAGCTATTTTCTAAAATCCCATGGAGAAATCTCATTGCTTTTGTGTGGAGGGAAGCCATGCGCAGCTTACTTCCGGGTTTTAGGACGTGTCTCGTCTCCTCTTCACACACCACACTTTTCGCGGCACACGTACTTACAGCCAATCAGCTCTGAATGATGTGAGATGACGTATGGTGGGGATGGCAGCTCAGTGCCCCTATGGTCATTATTTTTTTTGCCACACACATTAAATAGGACAATACTCTAAGTCAATGGTGACTCTAAGCTCAGACAGTGAGAGGGAGGGGCATGATCGGGTTTTGTCCTCTATGGTTCTGTCACACATGGCTCTAAACAGCTCAATAGGCACACACTGCAGACACTAATTAGAACACAGACTGAAACAGCAATGTACAGACGAATCAGATGATTAAACATGATCTTAAAATATATTTTATATAATTATTTTTTGCATGATTTTTGTAATCATTATTTGTAATACTTTCTGCTGACACTAGGTGGGGGATCCAGCCCTGCTCTGTCTGCTATCCATCAATGTGTTCTCCTTAAGTCCCTGCTCCCTGCAGACCTGCTCCCCCTGGTGTTCATCACGATCATTATTGGATACACTGACCGTAAACACACATTCTGCAGCGCAGAGACCAAGTTTATCACCGCCATCATCTCCATCATCCCTCTCTCCTACTATATTGGCATGGGAATAGCCAGGTACGTTTAGAGTGTCCCTGATACTTGTGAATAAAGAGGTGAGTATTGGACTGTATGACCATCACGGCCCCTGGTAGACCCCCAAACAATACAGACTGTTGCAATCTTATCAATTGTAGTGTGACATAATTACTTCTAGTAAAACATACATTTATTTGATATGGTCTCAATACTTTAATATGTTAATTATCACACTTTCTAACATGCTGCTGCCTGCTACTCATTGTTAGCCATAGTTGTTTTCTTATTTGTCTTTTATTTGAGTCATTTGTATTACTTGTGTGCTTTTCTTTTTGTATTATTGCTTGCCTTGTATACCTGCTATGCCACTTTTGCTGTAACATTACATTACATTGCATTTAGCTGACGCTTCTATCCAAAGCGACTTACAATAAGTACATTCGACCAGGAAGACACAACCTTGAAGAAAACAGAATCATATAAGTACATCAGGTTTCATAGAGCCAAGTATTTCAAGTGCTACTCAACTGGCTTTAGATAAGCCAGCCCTTTATTAGTATAGAAGTGCTCTGTTAGCAGTTCTTTGTTAGTAATTCTATCGCTCGAGGTGGAGTCGAAGGAGATGAGTTTTCAGTCTGCGCCGGAAGGTGTGTAAGCTTTCTGCTGTCCTGATGTCAATGGGGAGCTCATTCCACCATCTTGGAGCCAGGATAGCAAACCCACGTGTTTTTGCTGATGGGAACTTGGGTCCCCCTCGCAGCGAGGGTGCAGTGAGTCGTTTGGCTGATGCAGAGCGAAGTGCACGTGCTGGGGTGTACGGTTTAACCATGTCCTGGATGTAGGAAGGGCCAGATCCATTCGCAGCATGGTAAGCAAGTACCAGTGTCTTGAAGTGGATTCTAGCAGTTACCGGAAGCCAGTGGAGGGAGCGGAGGAGCGGCGTGGGGTGGGAACATGTAGGAAGGTTGAAGACCAGACGAGCCGCTGCATTCTGGATGAGCTGCAGAGGTCGGATGGCACATGCAGGTAGACCAGCCAGGAGGGAGATGCAGTAGTCTAGGCGTGAGATGACGAGAGCCTGGACCAGAAGCTGCGTCGCTTTCTGTGTCAGCTGGGGACGCATCCTCCTGATGTTATAAAGCGTGTATCTGCAGCAACAGGTGCAGCGATGTTTGCAGTGAAGGACAGGTTGTTCTCTAGGATCACACCCAGATTCCTTGCAGTCTGAGTCGGGGAAACAACAGAGGTGCCGATGTTGATGGTCAGGTCAAGAGTGGGACAAGCTTTTCCCGGAAGGAAAAGCAGTTCAGTCTTGTTGAGCTTGAGGTGATGAGCAGACATCCACTGAGAGATGTCAGCTAGACAAGCAGAGATGCGTGCGACGACCTGGGTCTCTGAGCGGGGAAAGGACAGAATTAATTGGGTGTCGTCAGCGTAGCAGTGGTATAAAAACCATGCGGGCTAATGACTGATCCGAGTGAGTTTGTGTACAGGGAGAAGAGGAGGGGACCAAGAACAGAGCTCTGAGGGACCCCTGTAGTTAATTGACAAGGGTCGGACTTGGACCCTCTCCAAGTAACCCTGTAGGTGCGGTCTTCGAGGTATGAGGTGAGGAGGGAAAGTCCAGAGCCTGAAACTCCAAGTTCTTGGAGAGTGCGAAGGAGGATCTGATGGTTCACCGTGTTGAATGCAGCAGACGGGTCCAAAAGGATGATGACAGAGGAGAGGGATGCTGCTTTGGCAGTGTGCAGTTCCTCAGTGACAGCAAGGAGGGCAGTTTCTGTGGAGTGACCTGCCTTGAAACCAGACTGGTGCGGATCCAGAAGGTTGTTCTGATGGAGATAGCAGGAGAGTTGTCTAAAGACAGCGCAGAAGTTAGAGAAGTGTTGATGAAATGGGTGAGAAACGGTAGAATATCAGGAGCGATAGTCTGAAGGAGGTTTGAAGGGATAGGGTCCAGAGGACAGGTGGTAGGGCGGGCAGAGGTAATGAGGGTAAGAACCTCACTTGGAGAGAGAGGGGAAAAGGAGGTCAGTGTGTGGGTGGAAGGAGGGTCTGGTGACCCAGCGGTGAGTAGAGGTGAGTCAGAAAAAGAAGAGCGAATATCATCAACCTTTTTTTCAAAGTGGTTAACAAAGTCGCTTGACAGAAGGGAGGAGGGGGAAGGGGCTTTGGGGGGGTCCAGGAGGGAGGAGAAGATGGGAAATAGTTTTTTGGGATTGGAATAGGAAGATTGGATCTTATCTTGAAAGAAAGTGCTTTTTGCCTCAGAGATGGAAGCAGAGAAAGAGGAGAGGAGAACCTGATAGGTTAGGAGGTCGTCATGGTGTTTGGATTTCCACCGTTTCCGCTCTGCTGCCCGAAGGACGGTTCTATTAGCACGCAGTGCGTCATTTAGCCAGGGAGCAGGAGGGGACTGACGAGCCTGCCGAGATGTGAGAGGACAGAGAGAGTCCAGACAGGATGAGAGAGTAGAGAGGAGAGTTTCTGCAGCAGAGTTTGGAGGCAGGAATTGGAACGAGTCAAAGGAAGGGAGGGCTGAGAGCACCGATGAGGCAAAGGTAGAGGGGGAGAGGGAGGTTACGGCGGACAGGTGCAGGATGAGTAGAGATTAGTTTGTTATGTTTGGAAAGGGGTAGAGAGAATGAAATGAACACTGTAAATGTCCCCGCTGTGGGGCTAATAAAGGAATTCTGATTCTGACTTGTGTTGTAATTTTGCTCCTGAATTCTGATGACTGTATTTTCACAGCATTTCCGCTCAGAGTAACTTTGCAGTGGGGGCGGTGGTGAATGCCACGTTCGGCTCCATCACAGAGATGACTTTCTACATCACAGCACTGCTGCAGGGACACAATGCTAAAACCAAATGTTATGAGGAGATCGTCAAAGCAGCGCTCACTGGGACCCTGCTCGGGTGTATACTGTTCGTACCGGTGAGGGCCTGAGAAGCAACAACTCATCAGTTATCATGCAGCAGTATGACCCTCTGAATGACTGTCTGTGTTTGACAGGGTATCTGTATGATCATCGGGGGCATCAAACACAGAGAGCAGAGATTTAACAGTCGTTCAGCCGGAGTGAGCTCTGCTCTGCTCTTCATCTCCGTAGGAGGTCTGTATCGTCGTGGCACATTCAATTCATTTCAAACTATGTCCTCTACTACCAGATTCATAATATTTGATCCTCATGATGTTATACTGTCCCTAGGTGTTTTTGCTCCCACCCTCTTCTCAAAGACGTTTGGGGATCTGGTGTGTGAGAGCTGCACCAATGTTCCAGGCAACAGCAGCGTCCCGTTCATCTGCAGGGACTGTCACTACGACACGGTGAGCCGCTTCATGTGTTTCACAACGTTTTATCAACTGCTCATGGACTTGGAAGGGACATTCCTCACTCTTCTACCATAAAGATTACACCGACAGCTTGATATATATAAATCCTTTAATTGCCATATTTACATACTCTTTTGTTTTACACTCCTGCTGCACCGATAGTGAAACATTTCCAGTTCACATACAGGTCATCATACAAAACCAATGCAGAAGCAGTTGACAAGATTAAAATAACAAATACAACAGACAAAAATAAATGGGGAAATTCCCTACATAGTCACTAATAATAACGATTAATGCGGGGGGGAAATAAGTAAACAATTAATAATGAATCAAGCTAACAAGGTACAATGGTTGAGGGGACTTGGCCTTGATCATACTAAATTAAGTATACTAAGCACTACATTATTATAGTAGCATAGGCATTACAGGCATCCATCTCTAGAAACATGTTTCTGAAGCCGTAAACCAAGACATGTGTGATTTATTTAATTTGTATGTACATTTATAATATTTCTTTCAATTTCGTATAACTCCCTACGCTTCCAGTCGTTACACTGTATGTTGGTGGTTCAGCTTTAACCATCAAAGCGTGATGCACTTGATGGCTGACGCTAATAGAATTTGTAGTAAATATGCTTTATCTCTGCCAGTAACCCCTTCTGGGAGTACACCAAGGAGAACTACTGTAGGGTCCTTGGGTTTCTCTTACTGAACAACTTCCTGGAGAGCATCAAATACATCCTTCCAGTTTTCACTCAGTTCTGGGCTGGACCACAGACCACACCGTATGTGTGATGTGCTGACCACACTTTCTCCAATTCTGTTGTTTTTAATAGAGTACAGCGGACCCATATTTGATCCTGTCCCATATTGAGTAAGTACATGCACCATGCCTTTTTATTTACATTTTGCAGGGCTCGTCCCCTCAATAGTGTTTGATCTAATAATGAAATAAATGTCCTCCAGGCCCCTGGTGTACACCATCTCCGTGCTGCTGCCTGCTGCCTACCTGATCGGCCTCATCTTCACCCTGAAGACCCACTCCCACATCTATGATATCCACATCAGCGACGGGCACGGGGGCCAGGACGCACAAGAGGGCACGAGCACCACTGGTGATGTCACCTCAGGCCATCTACTTGTAGCCAACACATGTATTAATGGCAGAATTGTTTCCAACAGTCACATTGCCACAGGTGTGTGTGAAGTGTTCTTTAATATGTTGGGTGAAGGAGCATGAAATGCACGGACTGCTTGTTGCCTGCTATGTTAGTGTATGTAAGGAAACGGCATGCTAAAACCCTTGATGTGAGGGGGAACACCTAACATACAGTAGACTTTGGATGAGAAAGGGGAGGGCCAATATCGGCCAACATTGAGGGAAGTAATAAATATTATACTCATGCTGTGTTTTCCACCTGCAGGGCATCATGTAGTGCACTGGTCCCGGACCAGGGCCCTTGGAGTGCTGATTGTTGCCACGGTACTAATGGCCTGCTGCGCTGACCTGAGCACGGAGAATATCCAGCCCATACTGGCCCATTCCTCCATCTCCCTGGTAATCAAAATGTATTGTTTTCTATAGAGGAATAAAACACCACTTGGATTCAGAGTCATTGCTCCTTGGTTGATAAGCCCACTTTAGCATTTAGAAGTAAACCTTTTGATGAATACACATTTTAGATAAACTCAATCCAAAGCAATGATGTGTTTTTCTGTGTACTTCCTGTTGCAGTACTTCATCAGTGTCACAGTGTTGGCCATGGTGCCGGAGCTTCCTGAGATTGTCAATGGGATCCTGTTTGCACTGCAGAACAACATCAGCCTGAGGTGCCAGCATCATTTATTCCACTTTATAAAGGCCATACTTGCCACTACCAACACTACCTTGCAATAACACCTGTGAATAGAAAGCTCCAAAAAGGCATTTAGGACAGAGTGAATACACAGAGATGCTGTATGAGAAACCAATGTGAGTTTAGAACATTGAACAATGTAAATCTATTCTAGTAGACCTCAACAATGGAATTATGATCAGTAGAAATGGCCATGACATGGGACCTTTTTTAAATAAAGGAATTCACTTCATATTGAGCTAATGTATCTAGCAAGCGAGCACAATATTTAAAGCACAGTAATGTGTGGTAGTTCAATGTCATTTTACTCATGTATTAACATAGTATGTGAAAATGTATAAGCCTAGTCCATACCATTGTCAATTTAGCCATTATAAAAATAAGTATCAAATAACTTGTATACGTTTGGTCCACAGCCTTGAAGTGGGCAGTTGCATTGCTGTGCAGGTGTGCATGATTCAGATTCCACTGCTCATTCTCTTCAATGCCTTCTACGTAAGTGCCCCGTAATGAATACATCTGTACATAATGAAGTAGTTTGAATCCTGCAGCAGCAAACCTCTTATTTTCTCCCAGGATGTGGGATTTGTGCTGGTGTTCAGTGATATTCACCTCTGGGCCAGCATCTTCAGTGTCATTCTGGTCAATTACATCTTCATGGATGGAAAGTGTGACTACTTTCAGGGTGAGTCCTATTTCTGAGATTACTCCACATCACAAATAAACGGCAGCCGTTCACACTGACCACATTCATTGGATGTTTCAGCAACAGTACAAGTACAGTACAGAACAGTCTATCTAACTTCTAAAGCATGCATCGTCATGAGGAAGGAAAAGAGGATGTGTGGACGGATTTTTATTTTAGTCTTTATAAAAGGACTTAACACATGTGTTTTTGATGAAGTCTGTTTGTTTTGCAGGCACTGCTCTGGTGGTGGTCTACCTCATCCTTCTGGCGCTTTACTTCTTTGCTCCTTCTCCACGCTCTTGTTGATCAAAGTCTCCAACATTCTCAGTGGATTCAGCGCCTCAAAAGATGGACACATATTTTTGATTGAGATTTGACATTGCACAGTAAAGCTGTAAGTGAATAGCTGTGAGCTATTTGTCAATATATGATATTGAAATGGTGTTTTGGATGCTGGAACATATTTCCCGTCCTGGCAATGTTAAAGAAATCTGTGAATCTTTTGAAAATGTGAATTTGTAGTAATTATTTGTGCCTCTGGTATGTAACATGCTGTTTATAAAGAATATAATAAATGCAACAATTTATAAAACATGAAATAAGAATATTTTTGTATCTTCAGTACCAATGTCCTTTTTGTTTTTACGAAATAAGTTAACATTTAGTATGTCCGCTAGGGGTGTAACGGTTCACAGAAGTCACGGTTCGGTTCATACCTCGGTTTGGGGGGGGGGGGGGGTCACGGTTCGGTACGGGTTCGGTACAACAAGGAAAAGCAAAACAAAGTCCCAAATGCATATTTTTTTGCTGTTATTTATTTGTAACAGTAGTGCAAGTTTTGGTATGAAAATAAGGAACTCTGACATTTGGAATCATTAACTGTATTACAGTTAAAAACAAACTACAAACAGTAACACACACACACACACACACACACACACACACTCAGATGGCCATATTATTTATAATGGCTGATGTCAAACAAAAAGGTTAAATAAGCTGAACAACTAAAAAGAATGTCTTGAAAATATTAAAATAAATAATAAGAAAATAAAATCTGTGCCTTTAGGGGCAATGTCTAACATGTGTAATTAACTTGTGAGTGTGTGAGGCCATTATGTCTACATAAAGGTACTAAAGCTTTACTCTATTTAAGTTGTTCTTCAGAAAGATGAGTTAGTCTACGTTGTCAGAAGTGAGGGCAGATCTGTTGGCGGTAACTATGTCACCTGTCGTCGAGAAAACGCTCTCGCTGGGGTCTGACTCAGATGTGATTGAGCATGTTTGACGTGTTACCACCAGCATATCGCACCGCTGTAGAACAACGCCGACACACCGTCCTCGTCCGATCCACAACTCGCACCCCATCATTGTTGTAATCCACAGGGAACCCGACATGTTCCCACACAGCTGGTTTAAAAGAAGCAGGTGGGTCTTCTAGCTCCTGTGTGTTGTGTGAACTCGCCATAGCTAACTGTTCTTCTTCATGTATTGTGTTCGTTTTGTTCATGTTCTTCATTTGTTATTTACGGGCGGCTGGCTTTTAGGCGCAATACCGCCCCCTGGATTATAAATAGTGTAATACTGCCCTGAGTGACAGACTTTTTTCCCACTCGTAAAAAAAGGCGTATTCGCCGTTTGACTGCATGTGCCGAACCGTGACGGTACGGGACGGATACCGTTACACCCCTAATGTCCACATAACAGGACATGCCTGTTATAGCTTAAATATGTTTTCTATGGCTGGACATGGCAACATTAACTCGTGCAAAACCTAGAACAACATATTTCTCATGTTTAGTGAAGCAACGGGAACCGAGGTTCAGAGAGCTATTCACAGAACCTTTTATTGACAGTACTCCAACACAACATTCACACAAGCCTACTGTACAACATTTTAGTGGTCACCTTTAAAGCTATTTCCTAAAGTAAAGGTTTGATGTTTATAAAAAAAAGCAGGTCATGACATCATGCACAGAGCAGTGAGTTATGCAGAAGGAAAATAAAGGGCGAGGGAAAGAGCAGGCAGATCAAACGTCTCATCCTGGGCCTCTCCTTAAATCTTAGCACTCATCACTTTGTTCAAGTTGCAACATCATTTGGCATCTGATCAAATCATGAGTTAACCATAGCAACTGTAATGAACTCAGTCACTTGACAGGCCCAATGTGATGCATCCTGAAGTCTACTAGCTCTGGCCATTAACAGCTCAAAGCCTCTGCATCCTTTAAACAGGATACAAAATATTTTTCACAAAGAGTGATTTTATGTAAATGACCATCGTTTCAATGTTCACTAACTTTTTAACAAACCATTGCATGCCTACACAGATCTTTTACTGCCAATATTTCAGCCTCATTCAAGTTTGAAAAAGGCACTGCAGTATAACATGTTAATGAGCCTGCTTCTAAATCAACTCCTTGTGCAAAACAGTATCAACAGAGTTAAGTCTTTATTTGATAAAAGCATTTAGAATTAAGTTTAAAGAGCACCAAATTCACAGTGATGTGTTGCATGGTTTGGTTTATAAATGAGAGCTGCAAGGAAACGGGGTGAAATTCTAGGCTGTATGATGGAGAGATCCGGAAACACAAGGCTCAGACATCGGCAAACCCTGCATTCACCCTTTCACAAACTAAGAGCATACAGTGTTCCTAACTTACAACATCTTGACCATGACCATCTCCAAGGCATACCTTAACTTTAAAATCAAAATAAATGTTTTTCCTTCCCTTTAGACAACCACTGGTTTTAATAGATGTTCATACCATAAAGATATAACAAATAAAAAGGCTGCCTGGTAGGTTGCAAACACATTAAAAAACCTAAAACAAAACATCAACCGAAATGAAAATCATACATGAGATTTGAATTAAATTGGCTAAACATTGGCATGGTCTTTAGCAAAACCACTGGCTGCCACTTGTTGACTGAAGGGGAGCTGCTTACAAGATCCATAAAAAAAAAAGAGGAAAATGTCCACAAGTATATAAGACAAAGTGCAAACAGCGACACCGGGTGACGAGAAGACCCCCAGGAAAACTGATTTAGTCCTTCAAATAAATACACATGCATTCGTCCTTTGCACAGAATTCTTAAAAGTACTAGAGTAGGCAGATTTGTTTTATAATGGGGGGGGGGCAGTCGTTGAAGACAAGACGTGGCAAGATAATCCGGGTGTCACAGGTTGGAGGATGAGGAGCAGGATTTCATGTTTAGCTTGACCCAAAGGCATCATATAAGGAACCGTGGTGGCTGGGGGGATGGCGTAAAATCCATTAAACATTCCATATTTATTTTCTTTATTATCACTAAAACTGCGAAAGAAATAAGAACAAAAAAAAGGCATCCGATTGTTTTTGGTTTTAAGGCGGGGCTACGTTAGGCGGGGGAAGGAGCGGGCATTTCCCCAGAATTTAGCTCTGAATCCAATTCTGTGCTCTGTCCGACCTCGTCTCCTCCCAGTCTGTCCATTTATTTGTCCGTCCTCTAATGTGCGGCCTATTTCAAGCGTTCAATAAGTTCCTGTGTGAGGCCCAGGTTGAGCAGCTGCATTGTGGGTAGTGAAGTCAGATGGGGAAAGGACTTGAGGAGCTTCTCCCAGCAGAGCTCCAGCAGGCTGGGCCCAGCCAGCCAGATCTTAAACAGAGAGCCAGTTCTCTTGTTCTCATGGATGTTCACCACACCACCGTGGATGTACATACAGCCAGCCTAGGGAGGGAAGGAGAAATATTGTATTCAGATATATATCTAGAGATAATACCTTTAGGTTCGGAGATGCCCCTTTGGAGTGTGACTGACAATTATTTCAGTTCGTTTTGAAAAAGTTTAAATATAGGTTCATTAAATACCATCTGATAGAAAGTACAGTATTTCTCAGTCACTCACATTTCCCCGCATTTTGCTTTGATTACAGAACTTAAAATACTTTATCTAGTAGGAAGTTTGACTAACATTAAGGGATTTGTTCTCAGAATTTAAAGGAATTTCATGGCTAACATTACTTTTATCAACATGTATCCCACTTCGTCTAAATGAAGAGGATTGAGTAACCGAGTTCCCCTCAATCTGCGGCTCATTATTTGAACATGAATGCGTAGACTAAAGACTGGTGTACTAACTGGAGTGACAGCAGCACAGTGGAAGTAGGCGGGCTCAGGCATCACTGCTGGTAGTTTACTCCACTCGAAAGTCTGCAGGTTGATCTTCCACAGATCAGATAATATCAATTCCCCGTTGTAGCCTCCACAGATAAATACATCTACAACAGAGAAAAAAGAACTCTCAGACACTGTTGTACTACCAAAACATTTACACATACGCGGATGTGATATCAAATGTCAGGATGATGGCGGAATAACAGAAGTAGGATTTTTATAAGATGATGTTGGTTGCAGAGCTGCTCACCGTTTCGAATTTGTACACAGCTATGGCATCTCCTGGGAGCAGGATACCCTGTCAGAAGCACAGACACTTTTAGAATGGCTTTGTGAGAGAACACAAACGGGCTCAGTTTATGGTACGGAATACAGACCTATTTTGTCGTGAGGTTTAGTTGTAATCTCCTCCCAGGAATTGGTCTCCAGATTGTAAGCATGTATCTATTAAACAGACACAATAATTACTGTGAGGCAAAGGGAGTGTAAACATGGATTTGTGTACAAAATGAAATGGTAACATAAACAGTGATAAGCATTTTGAATTCTGGCTGGCACACAGTGAAATGTGTTTGGTAAGTTATACCCTTATTGATGTTGTACCTTGTCCAGAGGGTAAGATGTCCAGGAAGTTCCTCCTCCTAGAATGTAGATCCTCTGTCCGTCATGTGCTATTTCATGCCTGTACCTGTAACAAATGCAACAGTGTGTCATGGAGATTTACTTCCATCTCTAGCTATGTTTGATCCTTCTGCACATTCAGGGGTCATGTAGACTTACCGTTCCTCAGGCAGGTCGTCTGGAGGGTTGTTGGGCTTGAGATGAATCCACTCCCTGGTGGTCAGGTCCAGCCTGTGCAGGTCTGTGCTGTAGATGTAGCCCGTTGTCCCTCCAAATACGTACAGAAAGCCATTTATAATAACCATTGCCTGAAGAAGGAAAGATATAAACAAACGTCAGTCTCTACAATATTTCAAATCCCTACTTTTAATTTGAACCAGAGTCAATCACATGGCAGGGTGATTTATGAGGTTACCTGTCCATATATTCTGTTGGGCTTCTTTCCCCGACAGTTGAGCAGTGACCACCGCTTGTACTTCACGTTACAAACATGGACGTCATTGCCATTATTTTCACCAAAGGGGATCCCGGTGCCGCCAAACACCAGGAGGTTGTTTCCGTGCAAAACAGCTAAAGCCACACAGGAACACCAATCTCAATTTTAAACATTTTGCAACAGAAAACTTGATTGTCTTTGTGTAATGTTCAAACAATGTTTCACCTGACATGGACGCCAGCTCTGTTGGCATATAGCCGTCTGTTTGGATCTGCTGCCAGCAGCCCGTGGCAAAGTGGTACCTCCACAGCTCCCTGAACAGGGGGTAGTCTTCATTCTCTGAGCCTCCTGACTCATCGTAGTCGGGGTTGTACCCTCCAAACACATAAAGGTTTGTGTTGTCGGCAACACAGCGATGCCCACTGCGGGCAGGGGGAGTACGGTGGCCTGGAGAGGGAGGAACATATTTTAATGAGGAGAGAGAGCATCGTGACAGAGGTACCACACAGTTGGCTAAACATCCGCACAAAAAGATACGAGGAAAAAACTGAAATACAAGTTAGTTTGACTGAGTTAATATCTCTATTTGCACTAACTAAATAACATAAAATGACCAGAGGAATGTTTAGTGGAGGCATGTTCGAAAGCACAGATACAAATTTAACACAACAAAAGTTATACTTAGTTTTCTTATTTATGTCTGAAACCTAATAAAATATTCCTGAATCGCAGCAGACCATGATTAACTGCAACACTTCTATCATTACATTACATTTGATTGGCAGATGGTTTTGTCCAAAAGACAACAAACTCTAGAGCGAAATCTGTTCAGAAATCTTAAGCACAACTGTTCAAAATAAACAGCTAAGTGTTCAGACAGCTATACGTGACTACATACCTAGAGTTAGTGTTTCATTCACTTCTGACATGTGAGACGAGCACAAACCTCCACCAACGTAGCTCGAAGGCAGAGGGGGGGAAAGGCTGCTCCTTTGGGCCACATGTGTCAGTGGTTAGAGGTCTGTTAGAACTGCTACTCTGTAAAAACTAATAACCTAGGTCATTTCATATCTTGATACAATACATCTCACAAAACGGCATGTTTTCTGGTAAATATTTTGACTTAGTATGTGCTTGTTATAATGCCAATCAAAATATGAATGTATCACAATCCATAGAAAGACAATTAATAATCATATACAATTATTGCCCAACCATAGTAATCAGTTAGTTGAATTCATATTATCAAAGAAAAGCAAAACAATACATTATACTGTACATGTGGCAGTTTATGGTGACTAAGTATTTCACGTCATTTAATATTTGTTGCAGCTGCTTGTCAATATCAATCAGAGATACCTGATTTGGACTGTGTACTATGTTGCTGGACCCTAGGTATGACTGACCTTGCCGAGTGTCAAACTGTATCTGTGACACGCACATCAGAATAGAGACTAGGACCAGGATGTGTACTAAATATCTTCCCAACATATACATCTAATAACAGTCAAATTGAAAATAATAGAAATCAAAAGACTCTCAAAGTAGTTGATCCTTCCTGGCTTTGCCCACACATCATGGATCATCAAAACCATGCATGTCCTTTGAGTAGTAATTGTAATTATTTAATGTACTGCTGGGTAGCAGCATGTGAATTGTATCTAGGTGTAACTAAATTGTTATTTAAGCGTTGATAATATTGTTTATCTATATCTGCAAAGTAACTAAAGGTACTACATAAAGGTAGTGGAGTAAAAGTACAACATGATCTACCTCTAAATTGTAGTGGAGCAGAAGTACAAAGTGACATCAAATGGAAATACTCAATTAAAGTACAAGAACCTCAAAATTGTAATAAGTATAGTACTTGAGTAAATGTACTACTTAAACTACTACTGTGCTACTTAAAACCAATGATTTTCTGGAGATAATGATTATTCTTGTTATTAATACGTATTACCCAGTAACGATTCACAGCCCTGACTCATCTAAAAACACAGCCTCAAAGCATTGAGGTGTGTGCAGATCTGTAAACCTAGCTAATACTCGTTGACTGTGTTGCGGGACATATTGCTACTTAGTGGACCGTGTCGGTCAAATATAGTGTTTTACCAATAATTAAACACTATGATAACCCTTTTTAATCCATTAAGTAACACGTATTATCTTGGACATGGTGTGTAAAAGGCTATTTAAGATACAGAATAGCTGAATGTTGCTAGCTTGAACTTAGCTTACTTAACTTGAGTTTAGCAATGTCATCAGTAAGGGCAACGTCTGAATTATTTACATGTAAAGGTGACATATTATGTGGAGCAGATGATCTCAGTCTCACATTTTGAATTTGACAGGCAAAATGTGCCATGGTTGAGGTTTAACCTGTCGTTAGCATGTGTAGCTAATGTTGTTGACCGACCTGCTAACGTCTCCCCGTGGGGCGGCCTGTGTGTCAGCTTCTCGAATTTATTCAGCTGGTCTCGCGTGCGAGCTCCTTCAGCGTGCGACATCTTCTCCCCGTTATAATCCAGTCCTGGAGAACTTCACATCAAATAAAAACAACATAAAGTGCTGATAAAACATTATAAATCGTTTCACGTCTCAGTCACTATGAAGCCATTCACAAATGTTACCCCCTGGCCGTGAGGCACCTGACCAATCAGAGGGCTTGTTATTGGGACGTGGCGTCTTTAGAGATGGGCGGGGCTGCGCGTGTCAGCGGTCGGTCTCCACAACAACAACAGGTAGTTTTCTCTCTGTCCAACAAGTGCGGTGCATGGACCTCAGACGCTGGAGATGATTAATCTTGGGGAAAGTTTCTCACTTAGCAGAGCTGAAGGCAGTATTTAGAAGAATACAACGTTGAGTCAAAAATTCTCCAGGTAAGAAGTGTTATAGTGTAACGTTATGGGTTCATCTAGTTAGCCTATTTCATTTTATGTAAACACATCTTCAATTAAACTCCCTAAATCCTTAGAAATATTACCATGCACATGACCTTAAAGAACTACATTTTAGTAGATACCCTGAACAAAATAAAATCATAAAATGAAGTTTAAATAATCTCTATATCTGAGAAAACAATATTTTCAGATATCCACTAATGTCCAAATAGACCTCTGACTCCACAGTCACCTTTCACTTGAGTTGGGGTCTGTCTGTTCAAAATGACTAAACAGTGCCCTCCATAGGATATGTCTATGTATTTTTCCTATGATAGATGGACAGGTGTTCTGCCCTGTTGGATGGAACTGGATTACCAAAAGAAAAAAGGAAACCGGTGGCATGTCAACAATTGCAAATAAAGCATGTGCGTGCGTTATTTATGTTTTTGCCAACATTGATTTAAAAATCTGCAGATGAGGTGGAGTATACTTTGTTCACTCCATACAAAGCAGGAATAGGCACATGACGTCCAGACTGAATGTAGGCCGTGCCCATTAGGAATGCAGTTTAGTGGCATCTGTAACATCACATCCAGTTCCCTCACCAGCTTGTTAGAGGTGATTCTGAAGTTAGTAGTAGGTTATTCCCTAAATAAATACAAAATAATATAGATTTAATTTATGCTGCCTTTAATAAAGTCATTCATTCTCCCCTGTCAAATAAAACATATTTGGACATATGGTTTCCTGCAACCAAAGGTCCTATTTCACATCAGAATCAGAATACCTTTATTCGTCCCACAAACTGAAAGTTTACGTTGTTACAGCAAAGTAAAGAGCCAAACATAGCTAAATATTTATTAAGAAGCATGCATAAAATATTATCGATAACAATTGAAATTACACATCCAGTACCAGTATTTAAAAAAACAAAACAAGTGTAGCCTACCATGTATCAAATAGTCTGATAGCAGCCAGGTGATAGTATTACAAGTGAAAGTATATATTGCACAGTTTTTGACATATTTATTACAGAAGTTGAATTGTCTAAGCAGGGACAGCAGCCAGTAATCATAATAATACTAATTATGAAGCGGTATATATACATATATAATATATATTGCATCTATATTAATGCATTATAGTAATATTGCACACAGTAATATTGCATAATATTAGTAATATTGCATACAGTAATATTGCACAACAGGGATGTTATAGTCTTTAATAAATACTCAAAAAGGACATTTTGACACACTTAGAAACACCTCCTTAATTGAATAATAAATAAGTCTGGTCAGTGAAGAGTCAGGCAGTTCGGGGGGCTCAGGCTCGTGCTGTGTTCGGGGTCTTTCAAAGCGGAACGATTGGTTTCAGGTCTTATTTTCCCGGGGACCACAGAGCCGATCATGGCGACTCTCAGCGGCAGTCGTGGGGATCGCTTCGGCAACACTAATCAACGAAAGTCTTCTTTTGCATCTCCAGAGAAAGTCCGAGCACTTCTTAATGCAGGAGTGTCTCCGGCACAGGTCGGGTCTAACAGGTGGGTGTTTGGAGCAGTCGCGCGCTCCTTTGTTTGATTTAAAGAGGCCGAAGAGCAAGTTGACATGAGCTAATTTGGCTAGCCACCTAGCTTTCTCTGCTGCTTTCGCCGCCTTCACTCAGCGGAATGCGAGGAGGCACAGGTCTACAGATAATGGAATCTTGTACGCCAGCAATACGAGTTCGATCACCATTTGTATTCATGATTGCAGTTGTTATTTAGTCAATTTTCCGGACTGATTTGTTATAGTAGTCATTGTGCTATCGCTGCCGTGCATGTTCCAGATAAAGGGGGTGGGAACACAAAGTTCTAGTCTAGCATGGTCCTCCATTAGTTTGCCTTATATCATAGGTGGGAGTAGTACTCGGACCTGGTACTAAAGTAGAAGTACCAGAGTGTAGGAATACTTTGTTACAATTAAAAGTCCTGCAATCAAAATGTTACTCAAGTAAGGGTACACAAGTATAATCCAAATGTACTAAATTAAAAGTACTCTTGCAGATTGGTCCATTTCAGAATAATATATATGATATGTTTTATAATGATTGATCATTGATCAAGTGTTCTCAAAGCTGGTAAAGGTGCAGCTTGTTTGAATGACTTTGTATACTGCAGGTACTGTAGCTTGTGGATTTACTCCAGGTGGAACTAAAGTCTGATTTATGACTTGATTATATTCCACGTCATTAATCCAAATCTGTAAAGTAAGTAATATATGTAGTGGCGTAAAAGTACATGATTTATCTGTGAATTGTAGTGGGGTAGAAGTACACAGTAGCAAATAAATTAAAATACTCAAGTAAAATTACAAGTTTACACCATTTGCATTGGAATATATATATATATTAAATCCTCTGGAGCAGAGAGAGGAGCTATGGATTATTGTTATTGATTAACGCATCAGTGGTTATTAGGGTCAAAAACACTACATTCACAACTTAAAATGAAAGCGTTTAGTTTATTTAATAAAAGAGCACATGTTCAATGTGAAAAGTGACAGTAGATATAGATTAGTTGCAATTTGGTGCTATAATATATATATATATTTTTTAAATATATTTAAACACCTTGAACTTCAGGGGGGGGGGGGGGCGCGGGGCTCCGTTGGCGGGGCGCAGCACCCCTCCAAGACAATGGTAGGGGAAACACTGGCATTAGTATAGCAGACAGTTTGTTGTAAGCACCGGGGTAGAATTAAGCTGTTTTCCTCTAGTGAAATGATAAATGCTTGTTGCTGCTAGTTTGCTGCCTGTTTCCTGAACATTACTATCCCCAGCAATTCACTTGTATTTGTTTAATTGCACACAGTAGGCCTGCAGTAAGCATTACAGTCCAGCTGAACAAGCACGTTTATTAGAAGAAATGGGCAATCTTACAAATATTCTCATATTCAATACAAAATGTTTCTGAATATTTAACAAGTGTGTGGAAACTGAAGTTCTGTTTTTCTCTTCGTGTGAATTTCAGTAAACAAGAAAATGGGAAAGTTCTAGAAGTAAACAGCGACACTCAAGCACCTTGTGAGACAACGAACAAAGAGGCCTTTTTCTCGAGAGTGGAGTCATATTCAATATCCTTTTACTCAATGTAAACCCAGTATGATGCACCCAGGCCTTTCTGTATCTCATGTGATCAGTAAAGATGGCTCAGGTTGATGTTTAGTTTGATTTTGAAATATCACATCTATTGAAATGATATGATCCTTGTTTAGCTAAGTTAGAGTATTAATGAATGTGATAAGGTTTCCTTAGCATGGCACTGTTTGAAATGGGCAGGCAAACCCCGCACTCTGTCCCCTCTCATATGCGCCCGATATGGCTGGATCAACGTCGGCTGCGATATGCTCAAGTGCTCCAGCTGCCAGGCATTCCTCTGTGCAACACTACAACCAACTTTAGACTTTGAAAAATGTGAGTAAAAGTTACAGAAAACACGAGGGCAAATTTCATTTTGGCAAGGTAACCCTGATGTCTGCAAAAAAAAAGAAAGGTCAAGCATCTCTCTTTGTGTCTTAATAGATGGATCCCGCATTGCGGAGATTTCGAGGCAGCTTCAGTCGCAGCATGAGAAGTTTTGCCCCTGGCCTGACTTTCCCAGCCCAGGTAGGAGCCGGCCTCTTCAATGGCATACTTACAAAAATAATCAATAGCATACACGTGTCATTTCAGCTGAATTTACCCTGAGGTATCTGCATGATGGTCAAGGTTATTGTGGATGTTTTTCAGAGAGTTTCTGGCTGGTTCCAGCGTGTGAACCGTCAGCACTTCTCACCGCCTTCTTAGAGCGCTTCCAGAGCGCCTGTATGCTCGCACAGCAGCTGCCTGCCATGAAGCCGGAGCAGCTGAAGTCTATGGTGAGTTAGGAGAAGAGACTTTTGGATACTGAATGCACTCACTATAAATAAGTACAGAAATGGCTTTCCTTAAGAACTCTTCCAGGAGATAATGGAAAGGACTGTCAAGTTAATTGTTAAAACAACTGAAAAAAATGGCCTTTTCAGTTGCTCACGTGTCATTAATATCCCTTGCTTCCTTTGTAGTCTTTGACAGAGGAGGTCATCAGTGTTATACTGCAGCTGATCGAGGATGAACACAAAAGAAAGAGAGATTCTCCATGTTCTGAACCCTTGGCTATCCAGGTGGCTGCATGCATTGTTTCTCTCTGTGGCTGGTCTGCAAGGTGAGATGCTGGACTGTTCAATACACCTAACACTAACGCATTACCTTTTTATAGTACACACAAATTAGACACCGGACATAGAACGAAAAAAGCACAGTTCCAGTGTCAAATGTATCTTCATGTACTAGCTACAATGAAAGGAGAGGTGAGGTCATTCAGTAAACCTGATTTAAGATTTCTGAGCCCTGAATTTTTATTTTAGCCCGGCCCTGCACGCGATGAACCTGCCTATCCTCAGATGCTCGTACTGTATGCGCAAGGTGGGCTTGTGGAACTTCTTCCAGATGGAGGGAACGCTATGCGATGTAGATGTTTCAACACACACTGTAGGGCCCTCTACCCCCTCTACTCCAACTACAGTTACTGCTGCCGTGGCCCTGCCTGAGGGCCAGGGGGACCAGCCCACTTCTGCCTCATCCACCCCTCCAGCTCGTATGAAGCTGAGGAGCCAGGACTTAACCCGATCTGACCAGGCAAGCTTTAAGCAGGGGCTTGACAGGCTAACCTAGCTTAGCTCATATATTCACTCAAAGCAGAACTACAATTTGGTGTATAACAATGACAAGTGAAATGCACTTTAAAAAAATGCTTTGGTTTTTGTTACAGGGTGAGGGAACTACCTCCCCTGTGTCTTTGCGAGCCCGAAGCAGAGACTCACCCAGCCCTGTGGAAGAGCTGCAAAGTCCTCTGGGCCGGGGCAAAAGGACTGCGACCCGCGGCAGATCACAGGGGGAGGGCCCTGGAGCTGAGGGCCCTGCCAGCCCCCGGCCCCCTCCCAAACGCCTGTGCCTGTCATCAGTTGGTGGTCCTGTAAGAACTAACATTATTGCTGATTTCACACCTTGCTTTTGTGCAGTTTTCTTTTGGCACAGGGCCAACTTGCTGCCTGGTCATTTTCAAATCTTAATTCTATGCAATCTCACTTTAGACCCATGTACATTAGCAAGGAGATCTGTTTACATCACAGTAAGTGCTCCTAGTTTCTTTATAGGAAGCATCTGCAAGAGACAACGATAGTAATTTGTTGTGCACAGGTAGAAAGGGGCAGACATAATTATTAGGAGACATATACTGTCAAAAACACCTGGTTTGCAAGCAGAGTTTTTCAAACGGTAACAAGGAGAGCATAGGTGCTTGAGGTTTATCCAAACATTAGTTCCCTTAGCATCAGGAGATACAATTCTGATCTCAATTTTGATGATAATAATATAATCCTCAACATGGTTAGATTTGAAACGAGTGTTTTGTATTACTCACATGAATTGGCTGTTACAAAACAACCTTCTTTTTCCAGGATGATCTCCTGCCCAAGAATACTTTTGACCCCCTGGCTCAGCACAGAGACTGGTGTCCCTGGGTCTCTGCGGGAAAGGAGAATGTAGACCCAGGTGTGGTCCCCTTTCTGGATGGAGACTCTGTGATGCATCAGCAGGGCTGGAAGGCTGCTCTCGATCTACTCATGCCGATGAAGAAAAACTCCAACCCAACAGGAGGCAGCCCAGGACAGGCAAGTCGAATAATCAACCCAGCCTGCAGAAAAGACCACATGGCATGAAAATGATGCACAGACTTCATGTTTTTTTTTCTCCAGTTACCACTTCTCTATTTAACTGTGGTTTAGACATTATCTAACGTTTTTCTATCTTCTCTTTTCTCTCCCAGGGCCCTCGAGATAAGTCTAAAAGGGTGTTTGCTATATTTCGTCAGTGGCAGGCCTCCTCCCCGTCTCAGTAGACTGTTTCCATACAGACAGCATTTCAACACTGAATTGATGAACTGACCGGCCCTTATTTTGTGGAACAGAGTCCAATGACAGGAGTGTCATATCATATCAATGTATGCCATCCCTTAAAGTCGTGTTTACAGTCAAAGTATGTCTTGGGGGGGGGGAAGGAAGATGAATGTGTTTCCAAACAAATCAATGATTGTCTTCTCTGTGATCAGTGAGATATGTGAAGGATGCCTGTTAGGCTTTAAATCCTGATTCATGAAAATTGAGATGTGCAGTAATTGGGGCTTCTATAGGCCTTGTGTCGTGGATACACAAGAAGCCCTCAAGTTATAGACGATAGACAACGTACATATTAACCAGAAACGAGGCGAGCACCATTAACCTCCCATGAAGTCTGATTCAGCAGTCCTTCATGACATCATGAGTCAGGAATACAAGGTGAGAAATCCTTATCGTGAGGAAAGGCCACATGGCTTGTCACTGGAAAGGCAATGTTTACCTTCAATGTATGTTGAGGCATTGGAGGAGTGGTCAGTTTTTAACCTCAGATTAGCAAAAAAACGGAGGAAGTACTTTTTGTGTGTGTGCCGTTGTGAAAAGTAATGTGGATATAAGTTCTCATTTGGAAAGAACAATCCTTTTTTGATATTGTGAAATGTTTGTTTTCATTACATCAATCCTTATCACTGAGGGCAAGCGCAACCGTGTGCATACAGGATGACTACTTCCTTTTGGCCTTCCTGTGACATCTCATTCAAAAAGCCGTTTTCTCTGTCTTGCATGTGCTTTATCAATGTAGAGTTTCCTAAAAGGGTTTTAATAAATTGCTCTTCTGAAAGTTTGCTACAGTGTGGTCCTCTGACATTGTATCAAAAGAAAGGATTAGTGAGGATTCCATGAAATATTATATTGCAAAAACAAGGAAAACGCATTCAGACGGCGATGGGATGAGACTTTATTTGTTATCTTATCTGTACCATTTACTGCTATCTGAAGCCTTTCAGCACTCACTCACTCACTGGCAGACATTTTGATGCCTGTAAACTCAAAACATTTGCTGTGAAGGGAACACATTAACACAAAGGCAGACTTCACGGCATCATTTGTGATTACAAGAGAAAAGGATGTCTGTTATTAAAGAAGATATAATGAGGCTACTCACTTGGAGCAATGGTATAGCTTTAGCTATTCATGAAAATGAATGTCAGAGTAACCTCAGTGTGTGGTACGGCCGGGTTTAAGCTTTGTCCTAAGCCAGGTCGATGGAGGACAGCCTGCTTTCAGCACCAAATGTACAGTTGGTGTTTGCATGCCAGCAGCCTGAACTCTTAGTACCATCTAATGAAGTATAGTCACGGAGAAGGCATTAAGTGTCGGTTTACACTGACACTGTTTTTTTCTGTGTCCTATAATCTTTCACACCCTTCTTTCCAAAGTCCCGGGTGAAAAGAGAAGGCTTGTTTATTGTCTGGTTCTTGCCAAACTGTAGTTGTAAACCTTTTAATTAGAGTTTTTCTCCTGAACTTTTAGCCACTGGTCTGGTCTTGGACATGTTGCTTCAATTTTGGTACATGGCGTTCTTGAACCAAGAGTCTTAAGAGTGTGTCATCTCAAAGAGCTGTTCATTCACATTGCTGTGTGGGGTTGACAGCACATACTGTGTAGGTTGCGCTCTTGTAAACATTCCCCTCATTTGTGTCTTGTGTTACTATATATGTCCAGCTAAGTCTGATTGAAATGATCTGATTTAAGTTTTGTTTCTAAAATTAGGTTCAAACATCTGTATGCAACACAACTGCAAGTTGTGGAAGGGTTTTCTGTAAATGATTTCCAGCTGTGTCAACTTAAGACATGTTGAGTTATAAATCCAGCCATTGTGTCTTTTACCTTAGAACATGGAAGACAGGCAAAACAACAGACAAAGCCAGTAAAGAATGTCTTCATAGTGAAGTTTCTTCTGTCATTATATTTCTAAATAAATGGTTTATTCCCTAAATATAAAATCAAAGTGTAAATTGTGTCAAATAGCACATTAAAAATGTAAAATATAAAACTAAAGGTTTCTAAAGAAAACTACAAACATAGCCATTTATGGTGACGTCTGTCGCAGATATATGACGTAGTCCGCGGAGGGATCCCAGCTAGTCAGAACCATGGTTAGAACGCAGAGGCAGTGAACAGCAGAGGTCTACCGCTCAGCTGCCAGCAGACACTGAACAGTGAAGACGCTTTGCGGGGAACATTTGTGAAAGTAAATGTTAACTTTCGGATAGTACCGTTTGTTAGACTGTCTAGCGTATCGGGGGCTAGCTTTCAGTATATTTACTGGTGTTCTGCGGTGGAAATAGGAAAATGTCGTCTCCAAGTCCGGGTAAAAGGCGAATGGATACCGATGTGGTGAAACTGTATCCTTTCTGAACATAAACAACAGTCGCTGTCGGTTCGCTATGTCCTGCTGTATGTGGAGATGTGATATGAGCTAACCCAATGTGTTGATGCTGCTTGTTTCTCTTGGTAACCTTAAGCAGAAAAAGCTTTCACTGTGAATGTTTTTGTGTAAACAACAACATTTTGCTAGCAAACCCAAGTGTTAGCTATTTGTGTCCTGCGAACCCTCAGTCGCTTATCGGGACAGTTTTGAAGGATAATCAGATCAGCTTTGTCTTTTTACCTTCTTTTTTTTTTACCAACTCTGTGTTTGTGTCGTCAGTCTTAACGTTGGCTGTGTAGTCTGGCTGTCTATATTTGAAAATAGCTACTACAGACGCTAACGTTATTCTTCTTTTCCAGGACAGTCTGTCATCTTGTCTCACAAATAGACCTGGTTGTGTATTAACACCTTTTGGCAAATGTGGTTTCTTTGTCCATTCTGCTGTCAGGGGAGTTGAGTCAAACTGGCCCTTTACACGTTGACACAGGAGCTTGTTTACATAACGTAAGGCTAACGTCAACTGAAATACTGCTGTCTTTTGTTCTGACGTTACTCTCCTAAATCTCTGATGTTGATGCGGCATTTATAGCATTCTTCTTAGCTTTGAATTGTGACCACACAATGTTTTATAATTGTGTTGTCGCATCTGCCAGTTGATGGTAACGCTGCTGCTCTTGCTGGTTAATTTCAACATCAAAATGGCCACCTGATCTGTGTCTCACTGTACTTCAGTGTCTGCAGGCACAAATATGGGCTATCATTTTAAAGTGGTTGTGATATCTTTTGATTTATAATAATTGGAAGTGAACGTGGCAGCTGTTGGTTAAGTGTTACGGCAGGTGGCCTGCAGTTGTTCTCTGTGGAATGCTTGAACTTTTCGGAAACATCTAGTGTGTTCTGTTTTCAAGTCACCATGTTTACTTTTGTCCCGCTGATGTATTTGTTAAAGCTCACTTAGAGCTGACAAAGGGAGCTCTGAGTTTAGCCATACCAATTCATTGTCATTCCATACGGTCTTCTAGAAGAACAGTTTGAACAACTCGTTTTGTTTCTGTCCCAACACAGTGGGAACCAGCTTTATGATTGGGTAGCCTGTTACTAGCTGGAAACCACAGGAGGGCGGGACTTAGAACAGCTGATGGGATGGCTGCGGCTTAAATGTGGGCCTAGAATTGGGCTGGTCTGAAAGAACCAAAATCAAAGTTCAAAATACTGATTTTGTAGTCAAAGTTTTAAGGGCTAAGTGTCTGATCAATTTAAATGTTTTAGCTTTTGTTAAGTGTGCTTTTTATAGAACTAACATCTGACTTATGTACTACAGATTCTGCATTTCATAATACATCACATATCATCCCATTAGAGTTGGAATATCTGTGACATGTACATTTTCAACTTTATTTTGGCCTGTTGCCTGAGGCATTTTATAACGTCTGCTAGCACACAACAGTGCTTATTTGAGCAGGTCGTCCTCCCCCCAGTCGAATACACTCATGTGTAGGCTATGGCAGCCATGTCAGAGTTGTAAAGCAGAGTTTTGAAGCACACAGACATGCAGTAGTACTACACCCCCTCTCCTTCTAAAGCTACTTGACTGACAGTTTGCTGTATGCCAACGGCTCTATTCCATGCAATCACTTGTGATTTAGCATACCATGACTGAGCAGGAGGCAGTGTTGAGGAAGACTGCTGTGTGTGTTTCAGCAGGATTGAGATTTAAATGCTTACATAGTCTGAAAATGGAATAGTCCATCTTGGTGGGTTAAAGTAGGTCCTGGTTACTGCTATGGGAAACCGTTTTGTCCCCAGTGTAAAACTAGCAGCAACAACCTCCTCTCTGTGCTCCCTATCCCTGCGTCTCCCTCTGGTGAAACCCAAACCTGAAACTCACAGGAGCGGCTTCTTTCTCATGGGCTGACACTGAGAGCCCTCAGACGTTGCTGATGCCACTGGAGAGCTGAGAATCTAGACCGTGGGCCATTAGGGAATTCATGACAATGAATGTCAGAGTAACCTCAGTGTGTGGTACGACCGGGTTTAAGCTTTGTCCTAAGCCAGGTCGATGGAGGACCGCCTGCTTTCAGCACCAAATGTACAGTTGGTGTTTGCATGCCAGCAGCCTGAACTCTTAGTACCATCTAATGAAGTATAGTCACGGAGAAGGCATTAAGTGTCGGTTTACACTGACACTGTTTTTTTCTGTGTCCTATAATCTTTCACACCCTTCTTTCCAAAGTCCCGGGTGAAAAGAGAAGGCTTGTTTATTGTCTGGTTCTTGCCAAACTGTAGTTGTAAACCTTTTAATTAGAGTTTTTCTCCTGAACTTTTAGCCACTGGTCTTGGTCTTGGACATGTTGCTTCAATTTTGGTACATGGCGTTCTTGAACCAAGAGTCTTAAGAGTGTGTCCTTTCGAAGAGCTGTTCATTCACATTGCTGTGTGGGGTTGACAGCGCATACTGTGTAGGTTGTTGTGCTGTTATTTGAATGTATTCATCATTCTTCTCGCTTTACAAAAGCGTTCAAGTGGTAAGCTGCTGGAATTTGAGCACAGGTAGATTACAAAGGACTAAGCCTATTTTGAATGCTAACGCAAGCTTTTGTGATGTCCCGATGTTAGTGCAGAGAACAGGACAGAAAAGGAACAGTGTAGAATTATCTGAAGACATGTTTGTACAAATGTGTTTATACATGTTCTGTTGTCACAAAGGTTCAATAGATGATCTGGTAATGAAAAGCTATATATTTTAACCTCTTTTATAATACACCATTAATAGATCAACTTAGATTTTTTTATTTATGGAAGTTGAATCATTTCTGGATGCTGTATGTGTAGCAAGTTATAATTAATAATGTATGGTACCCTGCTTTGAGATACAGGTAACCTAAAGGGCTGCATTCTTCTCATGAAGTGTTTATCTTCATCAAAGCATGACCCTGGCCACTTCAGGTGTTTATTTGTTGCTATAGGAAATGTCATGACATCAGAGGGGATGTTAAGGGCCTTTTTAAGAACACAATAGTGCGTCTCAGCTGTACTTTTCAACCTCTCATTCACTGCCAGAAGGTCTGAAAGTGATTGGATAGCAGTTTTCTGAAGCATGGCCACAGATTAAATATATTTCTGTGAGACTGTGGGGAGTTGTTGGGCGGGCTGTTACATGCTTCATCAGCCCCAATTTCCATCAGCGTACCTGTCGTAATTAGCTGTATGATACAGGAATGTTGTATGTCCGGTTTGTGCTCTATTTTTCTTTAAGAACGTATTTGTCCTTTTCCTCAGTAATCCCGTTTTATTCCCCCACTATAGGGGAGGCTTTCAGGGGCAGTGTGTCCATCTCCTCCTCCTCTTTATTTTATTTGAATGTCCTCCCCCCTACTCCCTTTCACATCCATCCATCCTCCTTGAGAGGGAAACCAATCCTGAGCGCTATCTGCCCTCCGCTTGGCGTGTTAGCCCCATTGTGCCCCTGGAACACGACATCCGGACAGCATCAGCAGTGGGGTCTTTTGTGTGTCCCGTTTACAGAAGCCTCTGTGACCTCCACCTCCCGCTGGTGTGTCAGACCGTGTCACACGGTCACCGGCACTAGACGCAGTTTACTGTAGTGAAGGAGCCAGCAGTCCTCTGTCTGACAGCTGGGCCTGACGGAGAGATGGACTGGATGAATAGGAGCATGATGGACTCATGACGAGTGCTGTGGTCTGGTGATGAAGTGGCATAAACAAAATGCTTTGTTCTTATGGAGTAATCGAAGAAGCAAAGATGCTTACAGAATACATTTAACCAACAACATATTATTTATTCTGCTGGAAAACATATAATGTAGGTATAAAACCGGAAACGAACGTTGCAAATAATTCAGTCAAATTATATGTTTGGTTTCAAATCCATAGTGTGTGTCATGTTATTTCTTCCACTTCGCCTGGCTTCAGCTGATATATATGGTTCACACTAAAGCCCAGTTGTCTCTTCATAGTCCATGTGTATGTGGCCACAGGTGAATACATCACCTGTAGGCTCAAACCCTGAGCAAGACAATGTTGGGGCCCCTGCTGCACATGCTGACCCAGTGATGGTGTGGAGGGCTGAACTGAAACATACAGTGTGTTTCTCCTGGGAAAAGCTCATAATATTCAAATGGTTTTGTCTTATTCTTTCTCAAGATGTATATGTTTTGGCTCTTTTCTTTCAGTTCCTGCTTCTAAATCTAAATCTCTTTTGTTTGTGCTCAGTGGACATTTGCCTTTGTCTGCATCCATGCAGGTTCTCTTGGGTTGCTACATCATCCTGCCCTTACTTGGCTCCTAGTCTTCTATGAATTCCTTTCTACATGAGTGAACTTAAGGTAACATAGGGAATTGAGGATAAGGCTTATTCTAGTCATGGGAACCCCCCACCTTGATTGACAGACCAGTGTCGGGGGCCCAGGAGCAAGGCATCTCCGACAGTAGGAGGTGTGAGACCCCCACTGTTAATCCTACAGTGCTAACAGGGAAGCTTCCGGCACGCATGGCTGAGTTCTCTTCGGAGAAACAGATGGACTGAAGTTCCTCTTTGTTTCACATGAGTTCAGTCTGCCTCTGCTGCTCACGTGCACGGCTGCTTTCATGTGGGAAACCGAGGTAGTGAGGACAGGTTAGCTACATGTTTGCTCACACGTTGGCATATGGGCCAGCGACAATGAAAAAAAGAGCCTTTTTATGCCCGTTTTAAATGCCTTTTTAATAATATATTTGTTCTTAAATGTCTTTTGCTTTTAATCTGTAAAGCACTTTGAATTGCCACGTGCTGAAAAGTGCTATAGAAATAAAATTGCAACAAATGCTATCCACGCCGTACACTTGAGTCTATCTGGGGAGCTGCCTCATCTGCCCCTCTGTATCAATCTGATCAGATGAGCCGTGTCTCACCACGTTCATGTTAGTTATCAGTTTCGTTAACATGTCAGTGTTGAAATCCAGTTGTTTTTTTATGTCTCTACAAAAGACGAATGGCTCATTAGATGGTGCTCTCAGATTCAGGCCATTGTCTCTCCTGCTCTGGCTCAG
This sequence comes from Pseudochaenichthys georgianus, assembly GCF_902827115.2. Lineage (NCBI taxonomy): Eukaryota > Metazoa > Chordata > Actinopteri > Perciformes > Channichthyidae > Pseudochaenichthys > Pseudochaenichthys georgianus. Next base: position 7,027,115 of record NC_047525.1, read on the forward strand.
TTTTGTGATCATTAATGATGATATGTTTTGTGTGTGCATGCACGCAGCTCATCCGCGTGCATGCACACAGAGACTCCGTGCTAATGCTGTAAATAGACTGTTGATCTAGTGAAGAGGAGGAGGAGGAGGAAGAGGAGGAGGAGGAGCAGCTGAGGGATTCACGTTGGATTGCAGTGGGTGGGCTCACATCTCCCACCAGAGAAGACAAAGAACTTTGCCCGTGCAGTAATGTGCTGCTCCAGCTCTTACAGGGAGCGAAGGCAGTGTAGAGACGGGTCCTTATTCAATGGAAACCATGGCTGCACTGCAAAGTCATCATAACATTGGCGAGCATCGTTTTTTTAAATTTAAAGCGAAAGCTTCCTTTTTGTTATCGTTTCACTTCACACGCACATTTCCAACTATTAAGAGGAAACTGCTTTAATATGTACATTTTCAAAGCTGGTACTATTATGTCGGTGATGTGTTTAAGCCCTGGGGGTAGATTGTATTCTTCTGTGTTTACACATCTCGAGATGAGCTGAGGAAAACATTTCATTAGCACTTATCATTGAGTGAGGCCAGGTAAAACGTACACTAATACTTTTCTATTTTTAAAGCAGAATAACACCTGAAGTATTCAGTCAATTGACCTGCCATCCACTATACAGTACGTGCAGCACTTTACAGCTATCGGAGATTAGCATGTGGATTTCAGTGAGTCAGTCCATTGATATGTAAAACATGCTGCAAGGTGTCTTGCTCTCAGACCGCACACGCTGGCACCGAGTGCTCCATCAGAACATTTAGTGTGTCGGAAAGAGCTGTGTGCAAGGTCACCTACTCCATTCCATATTATTGACATGGATCCAAGCAACTACACTAGAAGTGGTTAGCAGGTAAACACCTATATCGGCAGCATGGACTATACCAAATGTTGAGCCGTGTTATTTTTGCAGTGCTTATTATCACCAAACCGAGCGCCAAAACAATTGCTGTGGTGCCGTTACCATAAGAAAACCGTTCCTTAGAATGATCTGTGCGGCAGCTGTAGTTGACATGCATGCGAGAAAAATATGGCTGCTTTGTTTAGGGTTAACGTTTGCCACAGACGTTATCAATTTGTGAGTTTTTATGTGTTGCGTCATGTTGTTCGATTCTAAACCCTAAGGAAAGCTGCATGTTAAAAAATAGCACAAACCCTTCACGAGTTTATATGGAGAAAAATGAGCAAACATCCAAATGTAATCTGCATAGTGCTGCTAAAGTTTTAGGATACAATCTTTAGTTGGACCGATTTAGCCTTTTAAGGATTAGATCACTCTAATAATTAGTTTTCTCTACATAGATCAGCTCATGTGTTCATCTGTTTACCAGTATGTTCATATGGTTTATTAAGTAGATCTACAGAGCTAGGGGGGAGATCACTCGCATCTCCTGTGGAATAGAATAGGGAAGTGATAGCAGCTGGCATAACCGCAGGCTTGTTAGGATCACACCACTGTACCTGCAGTGTATCCAGTTATCAGTACCAGCCAAGGTCCTCTCGACACGTGCTGGAGCTGAGATCAACTACACCGTACACTGACAACAACCCTGCTCAGGGGCTGCGGTTGTTGGAGAGCTTGGCTAAATCAGATTTGAGGCAGAGAAGAAATGGCAGTATGTTCTGCATTAGCTTGTAGGTCCTGTACAGGGGAAGTCTCCATTATTTTCGAAAGGGTCAAGCACATTCAAACGTCTTATCAATGCGTCTCTGTTCTGCCATAGGCCACTATACATGTAGAGAGAACGTCATATGCGACCTTCGAGTTCTGTCAAGCCTGCTTGATGATTAGCCAATTTTATTCTTAAATGAAATCCAAACCTTGAAGGACCCCTATCGTGCCAAATCTACAGTGAATCTAATTTCATTTATCACCTGAAGCAACAGGCAACCACCATGTTGATTGATTTGTAACAGCTTACGAGATATAAAATAGAAAACAAATCTGAACATTCTGATTGGTATAGGTAATAGGGATGGGAATTTGAAAGCAAATGTATATTCGAATATTCGACCCCCAAGAAAACGGTTAACCGATTAATCAAAAATGTACATTTGCTATAAAGAAAAAAAAATGTGGGAAAAATGTTTAAGAAAAAAAGATCAACAACCTATAACGGGGCCTATGCACAGAATGCAGCTATTCAATACTCATTCTTGTTTAAGAATATGAGCATGTCTACATGCTCAGGGGAGAAGTGGGTGCGGAGGCGATTCACAATCAGGCCAGCTGTAGAGAAGACCCTCTCAGCAGGAATCTGAGCATAAGATGAGGTTTGAGTCTGCGTGTAGGGAGGGGCAGCAGCCATATCATTAGCTAGAACTAGCTAGAGCTGATGGATTTGGACATGAACGCGAGTGAAGTATAACCGGACGCGAGAGAGAGAGATCAGCACCTGCAGCTCTGCCCGCGGCGAGGGGCCGGTGAGCGGAGCAACACACCTTTTAGACCTAACACTAGCTATGGCACTGTCGTATACATTGAATTATTCCATTTGATGATATGTATTGAACTTAGGCTCCCCTCCAAAAAAAAAAAAAAAATTACAATAAAAATATTCATAACTCATATTCTCATATTTGAATACCTGAATAATTTCGAATATTCGATTAATCGTTCCCATCCCTAGTAGGTAGGTGCTCTCATATTATCAAATTGTAAATGAAATCGTATTTTGCCATCTGCAGTCTGAATGACTGGCCGCTGTTTTAAAAGTTGGCTGCATGTCTAATTTATTCTCATTTTTGTCCCCTTGAAGCTCACCATGTATTCACAGGATTATCTATCTGCTGAGTGAACGAGCTGGAGTGTAAGGGGGGTTTCTGATGGTTGAAAAGGTTATGTTAGGCTCCTAATCTGCATCAAAATGGAGCAGTGAGAGTTCTACTTAATGAGCAATAAAGTAAACAGCTGGGGTAAGACGATAGCCTCATTTTGAGAGGCAGTGTGAGAGACGAAGCGGAGTGGGTCAGTAGGGTTGGCTGGTGACGGTGTTTGGTGGTGGACTGATTAAATCACACTCACACTGCCTATCACTCGCTCTGCCTGCTGTGCCACACTAGCTGCCTCTGTTTTCAGGCCACTGAGTTTAGTGGAAGTCACAGTAATCCTGTTGGCTCGGTGCAGTGCTAATACATGAAAGTTTGATGGACAAACACAGGACATATTTACACACAGGCTAGGACTGGGGCAATGCACATGTGTAGATAAAGGTGTATGCTTGAAGAGACCAGATACATCAGACCCACTTACACTCGTACTTTTTCAAAATTCAGTTTAATTTAGTCTTCCTTTGAATATCAGAGAGTGGGAATTTAGCCCATATTGGGAGGAGAAGAAGAAGAAGAAAGAGCTTTATTGTTGGTGTAATGTTGGTATTGACTTTGTTAGTTCTTTTTTGGGGTCCAATGTGCAAATCTGCTCTGTTTTGCTTTGTGCGAGAGTTAGCCTTCTTTCTCTATAATTTTAGGTGAGAATATTAGCTTGTTCTTTTGGTAGTCTACCCTCGGATGTTTTTTGGCTCAGGAAGCCTACCCATGCTTAGACTCTGAGGACAGCTGCTATATTTCCTGCCTTTCATCTGCAAGGCATTTGATTGTGCTTTGTTGCTACAATCTGTGTGTAAGAGAGAAAACGAAAGAGAAGTTGCTTCTGCCTCGCTAGAAGATGTTCAATAAAAAACATACTCTTATAGTATTTCTTCTGCCATTCAAAAAAACGGTACTGTCCAAACAAAAGATGTAATTGGAACAGAACATTAATTTACTCAGTTATTTACTTTTATTGCAGTACAGTCTGATGGTAGCCTGCTAAGTTTTATCTCTGTTTCGGGACTCTCACGTCTGTGCTAAGCCTGAGAAATGTCCCACTTAGAAAGATTTAATACAAACGTATTATTTACACTCTGTGCACAGTTTGACCTTGATCTTCTGCTGAACCGAAAACGTTCTGTTATCACTTTTGCCAATGCCACAACACTCCTCTGATGGGAGCCAGAGCAAGAGTCACTTTTACCTCATTCACACCAACGGTGTTTCAGGGCCGGTTCGGAGCTGGAGCTTGAAAAGCACCGGGTTTTCCTCTTCACACCGCAGCGGAGCAGCGGAGCAGACTCTTAGCTCCGGAATCCGGTTCGTTTCAAGCACCAAAAAATTGTCCGGCCAGAGCAAAAGCACCGCATACGTCACGCTTACGTCGAGCCGGGGGCAGGGGCAGAGACAGATCAACTCCTGAACAACAACAAAAAGCCTGCGTTTTATCCAGTTTGTACACAACGATGGAGAAACTTAACCAGAGTTTCAGTCATAGACTGTATATATAAAGGTTTCTGCTCATGGTGAAGCAACGTGTCTGCGTGTTAAGGTGGAACCTGAGCATTCACGTTGATCACCTCTCATTATAACTCATTATAAATCTATAAAATTATAAATATTAAACTTTACTTCACGTGTTCATTTGAGAACAGCTGTTACATACCTGGGTGAAGGTTACAGTTAATTTAAATGAAAGATACAACGTTACTCCACACTCATGGTTCCGTCCACCTTAAGAAATAAGACCGACCTCGGAAGCAGTTGTGTTTAAAAAAAAAACCTTTATTGACACGAGTACACTTTTTTATAAGAATATAACTAAACCACAGAAATGACTCCGGAAAAGCTGCAGATAGAGCCATAAGAAATGAATGCAACTGATTTCATCCGCGCGGTTTAGCTTTATGAAGCAGGCACGCAAACGGTTACGTCATGACGCAAACAATGACGCAACGACGCATTACCAGTCGGACTCTGGGCGGTGTGAAAAGAGCCAGAGCTAAACCGAAGAACTGGTTCTGAACTTGAAAAGCTCTAGCACGGAGCTTGAACCGGAGTTGCGTTGGTGTGAATGAGGTGCGAGTTGTGATGTTTGGTTTCTATGGTGCAGCACTGAATATCAGAACCTCTCTTTCCTGCTCTGTTTCTCTTTCAAAATCTATTCTTAAGCAATTTGATTCTTATTGAAAACCTCAACATGAAAAGCTGCCCCTAGTCTTTACGGTTAATCAATAAAAGTGTTCCACAGGGCTCTTTACATGATATCCCCTGTTGTTCTTCTGATTTGTGGCAAAATGTCCTATAGAGATGTACTCTTTTATGTTCCGGACAAAACATTTGCTTAAAGACCTGCCAATCATCTAGAAATCTGAATTGATTATAAACTATTATAGCTAATATTTCTTTGTACAGTAAAAAATCCAGACGCATGTTTTTCCTGTTAATTTGTAAGTATACAAGCAGGCAAAGCCATCATAATAAGCCTGCAGTACACAAATGATGTCATTCAAATCCACAGACCTGCCTGCAAGGCTAGATCAGCATTCATCATGCTGAACTCTTTTCCTCTCATTATCTCTGCATCACTATCCTCCTGCCCTCCTTTGGCATCACTCCTTCCATCTTTTCTTTTGCTTTAGTCTTCAACAACTCGATCATTTTCTTCTGCCTTGCATGACCTTATTCTACCCCATCTTTTCATGTTCCTCTTCACCGCAGGCTTTTTGGGGTTAGCAGACTCTGCATGTCTTTGGAACAGACTTCTTGGCTTTGCTTTTGCCTATTGTGTTCATATTTTGACAGTGTTCTTCTCTGGTTAGTGCTACTTTGAAGTGCAATTGCTGCATGGCTTCCCTTCTGTTACACAGAAACCTTGCACTCTTCCGATGCCTTCAGGATTATTTCATTTTCTGCCTTTCCTGTGACTTCAGCCTTGTCTGCCCAGAAGCTCTTTTAGCCCCTTTTTAAAAGGATTACTCAAAGCCGGAGGTGTCAGCAGGTGGTCAAAGTATTGTCTGAACTGGCCGGTGGAGTTGGTTTGGTATTTGTTAATATGACTGTTCATGCCAAAGAAATAAACAATGAGCCAAGTTGGAGCTAGTTAGCACTTTGATCGTTTTTGTTTTTAAGAAATTGAAAAGACTAAAAAAACAAGAACATATTAAGTTGATACTGGATTTTATCATCCCCCTCCTCCTTAAAAGAAAGCTGAGACAAGAGACTGCTTTGATACTAGCCAGTGCCTCTCTGTACTACATCAACATCTATTTCCAAAGAGAGAAATATTCATGCATGGGTGACACCACATTGTTTGACAGTGGTGTTTATGATTCCCATCATGTTTGTTTTCCGTACTCAGAAAGAGCTTGGTCAGGATGGGATATTCTGATCCCGGGTCAGACGGGGATAGTGGCCTGACTCGACCAAAAGGAAAACAAGACATGTCGAGACCACAGCCATAAATACAATATATATATATTGCATATTTTTACACTTAAGCCTTTACATGTACTGCAAGTTCAAAAACAGGATAACATTGACTTGGATACACTTTGAAGCAGGCTAATTGGTAGTTCTTTCTTTGCAGTGTTTTCAAGTGGGAGTGTTGTTCAGCCAGTATATGAATGAATACAAATGGTGTTAATGTAGAAAGCTTTGTTGCTGTTACATTTGAGTCCTGTCAGGGTTGTCTCACACCTCATTCACACCAACGCAACTCCGGTTCTAGCTCCGTGCTAGAGCTTTTCAGGTTCAGAACCGGCTCTTCGGTTTAGCTCCGGCTCTTTTCACACCGCCCAGAGTCCGACTGGTGCTGCGTCATCGCGTCATCGTTTGCGTCATGACGTAACCGTTTGCGTGCCTGCTTCATAAAGCCAAACCGCGCGGAAACCCCTCACAGCTCACACCAACAACAACAACAATGGCCGATTGTGCTCCAGCTTCCTCTGTACCTCTTCGGAAGACCAGATTCCCAGTAGGTAGCTGGTCTCTTCAGTGGACCACTGCTGCTTAAGTTTCTCCATCGTTGTGTACAAACTGGATAAAGCGTGACGTATGCGGTGCTTTTGCTCTGGCCGGACAATTTTTTGGTGCTTGAAAGGAACCGGATTCCGGAGCTAAGAGGCTGCGGTGTGAACAGGAAAACCCGGTGCTTTTCAAGCTCCAGCTCCGAACCGGCCCTGAAACACCGTTGGTGTGAATGAGGTATGAGATACACCAATGAGTACGTGTGTATTTTTCCTCTGGATTGATAGGGCTCTATGTAGCAGATGAATCGGATACGAAGAGCTAAAGTAGAAGGATATTGACGTGGTGCCTTCCACAGATTATGATTAATCTACAATCCAAGGTGGGGGATGGAAAGATAGTCGTAATGATTGAATTGGGGAACAAACAACTGTGTTGGTGAAAGATACTATGTATGCTGCTGTTGACATTAACTTACTGGCTGGGCTGAATGATTGCTTGGCATTACACTAAATAACAATGGATTAGACCATTTTGTAAGGCTGATATCAAAGTGAATGTATACTTTGGGGGGTTTTCTTCATCACTATACAGGATAAGCTGAGTGTTGAAATATCAAAGAGAACACACTTACTTCCTTGTAGTGACGTCAAAGTCAATGTGTGTGGATGTTGCTGCTACCAAGCAAGTCAACAAACACCTCCCTGTTATTAATATGAATGACTTGGTGGGCTTGTAAGGAGTGTGACTTGGTGGATGATATGTGTGGGGAAGGAAGGTGTGTAACGTGCCGAAGTCACTATCGGGTGGGTGTAACACTGAGTGAGAAGTGGGGCGGTGCAATCTGAGCTCCTCTCTTTACCTCTCGCTCACATGATGGAATATCTCGCCGACCTTTGCATTTCTGTCCGCTTGTAACTTTCCTGTGTTAGCATGTTTGAGCTCATGCTACACCATCATTACAAAACCCTGCACTCATAGGGGTCAACCAAATGTCTGAAAGGGAATTGTAAGGATTTCATTTTGCACAGGTGTGTCAGTTCTTCTCTGTCAGCGTTATTAATGTCAATTAGCCTGCAGCACTATCAGTGTTGATTCAACCTCATTAGCGTTTCCCCCATCTCTGCCATCCTCTACATCACACACAGTCCATACCATCCCCCTCCTCAGCATCGCTTCTCCGTCTCGTAAGGTCATACACACATGTACTCACACACCAGTAGTTTCACACTACATTAGCTAGGTGCATAGTTGTCCCTTGTGAAGGGCAGCACTTAGTGAGGCACACAATATAAATGTAATGTAAGCAGTGTCTGACTGAAGTTAAATATGGCTAGTTGTCATTTTTGCTTACATGCTGTATGTCTCCTGTTGTTAGCGGTTACAACATGACTCTTTGACTCCAACGAGAGTCCAAGCAGAGCACTTCCTGCTCTGTCTGACAATGACACACTTCCTTGCAGAAGCCGCTCTTCGCAGACTTAGCTTAAAATAACCTCCAGTTTGATTTAACCCTTTGGGGTTAGTGCTACTGCTAATGGGATACTCGCTCAATCAGGATTGACGAGCCAGCTGCTGCCGTGCGCCACAGAAGCCTGAGTTTCATCCCGTCTCCTGTACCTCCTGTCAATAACGTGTCCTTTTTTTCCCTTTTCCCTTTGTTTATTTTCTCTGCAAGTCTCCTGGTTTCCTGCGCCTCTTCCCTCGGCTCGCATGAAAGGGAAATCATTTCTCTGCCATAATTCTGTGTCAGAGTGGAGATGGAAAATAATCAGAGCAAGCATATGATGTATGCTCATAGCTGTGATGTTGGATTTTCCATATGATACAATGGAAATATGCTACCATTCTTTCAGGGTTTGCTTATATAGTAATTATGTCTGTAACCGGAGTATACATGTCTCCTGTGGTACATGATTTGAATAAATATAGGTTTTCTAAATGTGGCCGGGTAATAGGTTTAAGGGTGGAAACACATGGAAAGTTGTGTTTATATCTTTTTTTCTTTGTACTTATATTGAAACAGTGCCAACTTAGCAGGCACATCATTTGGCAGTAGTATAGTTTGTAAAGAAAACTTCAGGCAGTGTTTGTGCGAGAGAGACTTCTGCACTCTGTCATGGCTCTGAAGCATGTGATACGAATGCTGCATACTTCACATTCAGTCTGAGGTCATTAATTCAACGCGCAGATGACACATTGGCAGGCAGCTATCGATTGTCAGTAACAAGTAAGGCTCCAGGACAAGAGTCGAAACAGAATCCAAGTGTTATTTCTCCGCATCGATTAGTTTGCCTTATATGTCAAGCGCTATAGTTTTTCTCTTTAGTTTTCATAACATGTTCTAATGTGTTACACTGGAACAACTGCTGCTTACTTTCCATTTTAGAGAGGCCAAATTGTAAGTGATCTTAAATATGTTGCTTGTAGTCCCCGCAGGTTGTTTATGTTTGTGAAGATGTTGTCCTTAACAGCCTTACAGCATCGAGAGCAAGCATGAAGTCACCATCCTCAGTGGACTCAATGAATTTGTAGTGAAGTTTTTCGGACAACAAGGAAGTAAGTGTGTTCTCTTTTCTAATTAAACACATATTTCCATGGCCCTGACAAGTTGAGCAAGCTCGTTATTGTGCTCCATAAATTGCTCGTAGGGTTTTTATAATGCGTTTTTGTCTGGGTTGGAAGAACTATAAAACTAATGAAAGAAGGTTTATGTTTGCTTCCACCACATGGGGTATAAGGCGCTCCCAATAATGCCCGTTCTGCTAAAACTTAGGATCTATGAAGGGTAAACAGAGCATGACATGACAAGGAACCTTGGACTGACACCAGCCTTCACAGGAAGCAGTCATTGAACACAAAGAGGCTCGTCACAGCAGGCCAGGAATGTGACATGGATTGAAACTAAGACTGCGTCCACACTGTAAAAGTGAGGAGCTAGCCTCCAGGGGAAATTGGATGAGGAGAGTGGCCTCATCATCAGGAAATACTTCTTGTGCCATTCGTAGCATCTGTCTCACTGAAACCACTGCACATCGGTAAAGAGAGGAAGTTGATATTTAACCCCGTGTATGATCCTCGTTACTGTGCCAATTCTAAAGGCACTTTTGTCGGCCCACATGTGCTGCACAATACATCTTCAACAAGTGTGTTTTTAAGCCATATATGTGCTGTTCAGTACGGCACATAAGCATCACACAATATCCTTTTCTTCCTCTTCGATGTTAGTGTTTTATATAAAGGAAATAATGTCCTTCATTACTGCTTAAGATAAAGGAACATTTCAAAGGGAAGTAGTATGTGCAGCTAATTTCTCGAGCTGTCTTCTCTGTTGTGTTCCTGAGAGCGTGCAGAACATAATATAACTACACTGTGCAGACATGATGAAATATGATGCTGAATGGAATGAAAGTCTCTCCTCTGCAGTCAACCGTGTTCTGTTATTATTTCTGTGTACAGCTCCGTACGAGGGAGGCGTATGGAAGGTGCGAGTAGATCTTCCTGACAAATATCCTTTCAAATCGCCATCAATAGGTAGGAGCACACGAGTGATTATAGCATCAAGATAACCGTAGAACTTTTTGGGGTTCCACTTCACGTTTTCTAACACGTTCCTCTTCTCTTGCTGCTTCTTCAGGATTCATGAACAAGATTTTTCATCCCAACATTGACGAAGCGTAAGTTGATGTTAGCCCTACATCTGAAGTGTCTAACACCCATTTGAACCTTGTGTATTACATCTTATGAGGTCTGCTCGTTGTGATGTCAGGCTGGCCTACCTTATTGCCGACTAAAACCTTTGTTGAATGTGTTCATATTTCCTAATGTGTTTTATAGTGTTTTCATGTTTTAGCTTCTATGACTTGAACAGATCAGCTAATGTTACGTTATCAGCCACCTGTTGTTTCACCATCAGCAGCAAATCACACCAATATAGAAATGGGTCGAGATCTTTTGTGAGTAATCCACTGCTTAAGAGGCCAGATCCTCTGAAGGACAGTGGGGTTTCTCAATGTTGAGTAAAGCTACTCCAGAGCTGCTATTTCAAGCATCGAGTGCCGCCGAAGGACTGTTCCAATGTCCAGCATACTTGGAATTCTACCGAGCGTACTTCGTAGCGAGAAATTTCGAGGCTGCACTTGTGTAGACTCTGCGGTCTTAAAATCCCCACAATGCTTTGCGCACGGACACATTTCCCCAAATCTGTGGCGGAAAATGTAAGGCGGGGCCTCTCATATGACGCACACCTGCACACTTGCTCGCCTGTTCCACTCTTCGTTTTCCGAATGCCAGGAAGTATTCTTGCCTCGCTTCTGAAGCAAGTGACTCGGAAGACATGCGCTACCAAGCAAGCGTACTCGACATTGAGAAACACCCAGTGTGTGTGAAGGTTGGTCTCTGGGAGGACTGGGTGGACAGGCTAAACCTGGGACTCCTCCACTAATAGGACAGTCTGGTCTACCAAAAGCAAACACCAGGTATACACTGAGGCAAGTTACATGTCAACCAGTTTTACAGTACAAGTAGTGTTCAACACACAATGGACAGTTACATAGTGTGTAAGGGCAAATGTAAATAGATCCATGTAACTTCAAGAGTCAGGGTGATTATTCAAACCTGTTGGTCTATTCAATTATCTATATTTCCAGAGAATGATCCTCACAACTTGTTATGTCCGACCTGTTCATATGATGTGTCATAGCTTGACAAGAATCTCCTGATGCACTTGACTGCCACACAAAATGCACAATCAGAATCACAATTCCTTTATTTGTCCCCCAATGGAGACATTTACAGTATACAAACAGCAGAAGTGCAGATAAAGTAAAGAGAATAGACTTGCATATTAAAACATATATAATATAACAAAGTAGGCACACGTTATTGATAATAAAAAGTAAAAGTAAAAAACGATGGCAGTATATTTTTGAAAAAAGGGACAATGTAAGATGTAGCTTGTACTTTTTACATAGACATACTTGCATTGATATCACCTTTTGTTCTCCACTTTGAGGCAAACAAAGGCCACATTTGCAGAAGGAACAGCCCTGTTGAACTGTTCTGGGTAGGACAGAGGTCTTCTCTTGGGATCCAGCCCCTTCGCTGTATCTCACACCTCTAACTCTGTTATCTCCTTGGTTACCAGGTCAGGGACAGTGTGCTTAGATGTCATCAATCAGACGTGGACGGCCCTTTATGGTGAGTGTCCAAACCGCTTATGTGTCCATATTGAGTTTCCCCACTGGGGTCTGTGTTGATGTGCAGAGAACTTGACACTGCCCTCGGCACCAAAAGGTGACGTCGGCCCCTCCAGTGACCACATTAGGGAGTGGAGCACGATTGGCTGTAATCTACTTAGTGAGGGGAGAAGTGATCACTGAGGAGGTCATACCCTCACTCAGCAAAGTCAGGAAACATTCACCTCCGACGGGACTGATTCACGGAGCGTCAGCTGGCAGGGACATCACACATCATCTGTGTGTCCCTCTGCTGCTCTCACTGTCACTCGGTCTCCATGTTGCCCTTCTCCCTATTTCCCCATTAACAACAGCTGTTGAGCAATACAAACAGCGTTAGAGTTATACCCCGAGCAGATGTTTCAGCATCCTTCCTCATAAATAAAATGTAAGCAAATTCATTCAGAATGAACTCTGATTCCAGTGTTTTGATATCAAAGGGGAAACCGTGCATCCCATGTGAGTAAACTTGGCCTGTTTATTTTTCTTCTCTAAAATAAAGTCAAACCCCTGTAAGAATCCCATTTGTACACATACAATGCTGCTGACTTTGTTTTGATTGGTGTTTCAGAATTGGATTGGACATACTTTGAAGATAGGACAATCAACCAAGCATTGTCTGTAACGACGCTTTACAAAGCAAGAGGCAACAAAAGCAGCTGATTACTTCACTCACACATGAGAACATTTGACAATTGAGGGGTAGATAAGTGTTTGTTTTCCCACTCAAATGGTCCCATCAGTGACACCTAGGAGATGAAAGAAGAACTGCATGTGTTTCCACTAGGCCTTGGCTCTGAGAGAAAGCTGAGGTTACATGGTACCTGTACTGTGTAATGATAATAAGTTGAATCTATCTATCTATCTATGTACACCATGTAAGGTTAACACTTTATGCTATATCTGTGTGTTGATTTTTCCTGTGGCAACAACAACGTACAAACACAGACATGTAATTGGCAGAATACTGTGTGAGCTTTTCTCCATCAGGTTCCGTCAGAGAAATATTCAAATCTGACAATAACTGCCGTTAAATCACCAGATTATGTAATTATGTGATCACTTCTTCTTCCAGTTGTTAAAGTGGTAAACGTTTGCCCTCTTCTCCAGATTTGACCAACATCTTTGAGTCGTTCCTGCCTCAGCTGCTGGCCTACCCCAACCCCATCGACCCTCTGAACGGAGACGCAGCTGCCATGTACCTCCACCGGCCTGAGGACTACAAGCAGAAAATCAAAGGTTCAACATTCATATCATTACTCCACATCTGCAACAACACGGATTATCAGCATGTTAAAATGTGAAAATAAAGAGTAGAACAAACGTGAAATATAAACATCTCAGAATAGAAAATAAAACGGAACTAAAAGTAACATAGGTCAAAAGTTAACTGTGCAAGATAGAAGTCTGTCGACCAGGGATGGGCAAATGGCATGCGGCGCGGGGGCCCTCAGATTAATTTATAAACAACGTAATTAATTAAAAAAAAAAAATGTTTTTACTTGTAGTACTGATACCATCCACTAGACTCCTAGTTACGTCGCGAGCTGCGTACATGATTTCAAATACTGCGGAATAATCTGTGACGCATTTGTGTGTATTGTGTTTGTTTCCCGGGGAAACCCTCCCAAGAAACACCGGCTGTTGTTATGCCTGCTGTGATGTTAAGTTGCCTCTTGTAATTATGCCTTTACAAGCTTAAAAGTTGTATTTATCATCTGAATTTGGCGAAACACGATTAGTTTTCTTAAAACCAAGACTTTGTTTATTTGAAATCAGATGAAAACAAACTGTCACGGACCCTGCCGTGTTATCTATGATTACTACGCTTTTCATTCATAATTTCAGCGGGAGGGAGGGGGAGCTGCGCTGAGGAACAGCAGAGTGGGGGCTGACGGGTGTCTGTGTTGACATTCCCCTTATTGTGCGTCAGCAGAGGCTACAAGTGTTTTAGGTTCAAGTTAGACAACTAATGGCTGGGTTAGTGTTCATGACTTCATGTGTATGTCATCTTATTTGTTAATCTTAATACACACATTTTCCGTGCTTTCCAATAGTTTGAAATACTTGTATTCCACTGTTCAATACAAACATGCCACTTGTAAAAATGAAATAACATTTCTGATATTTGTTTAGTGAGCTTATTAGAGGATGTTCCCATTTTTTGGAGATGTTCCCTTTGATTGTAAAATGTCAATGAAGATGTCAGACTTAGTATATTTGTTAATAATTACATACAACACATGGAATTTGTGTGTGTGTGTGTGTGTTCCAAGTGAATCTGCGGCCCCCTGGTGGCCAGTACATCAATTATGTGGCCCCCACCACCATCAAAGTTGCCCATCCCTGCTGTAGACTATCCGACAAATAAACACTATGAAGGGCCAAAGTACAGCTAACACAATTGAAAAGTAGTTTATTATTTACATTACTAACCCTAACCCTGTGCAAGGAATGGCATATTAAATTAAATATAAACGTACAATTATAAGTCCAGTTAACAAAAGAGAAGCTATGGAGCTGATTTGTTCTCCAGTTATAGCAGGAGGAGGAATGTGTTCCTGTTCCGCTCTGAGGAATAACCTAAAGTCATTCTGATCATTATATTTTGTTCCCAGTCTGACCGTACTCTCTCTTTCTCTTCCTCCACAGAGTACATCCAGAAATATGCAACAGAGGAGGCTCTGAAGGAGCAGGAGGAGGGGGCCGGCGACTCTTCATCTGAAAGCTCCATGTCTGACTTCTCAGAGGACGAGGCCCAGGACATGGAGTTGTAGTGATGGGAGGCCCGCCTCCACCTTTAACCCCCACAGAGACTATGTTTGATTTCCTAACCATGAGAAAGCAGACTTATAATATTTACATTTAAACAAGTTGATTTTTTTATTATTATTATTATTATTATTACTACTAAACAAGGATTTTTATGGATATTTTGGTGTGTTTGACAGACACCCCTCCCGTTCTGTAGCTGTTCTCCCTTCATCGCTTTCATACTCTCTCCCCACCATCTCCGCATTTTTAAGGTGTGTCATGTAAGCATAGGCAGGAAATCTCCCCGCGAGCGTCTTATTTATTTACTCAAATTTCACTTTTTTAAATATAAAAGTCTATTTGTTGATGAGCTGGATCCTAATTTTCTTTCCTAAATGATTCTGACAAACATTTTGTTAGTTGCTCCGCTGCAGAGCTGCTAAGGTCTAGCTTGCCTCGGTGCACAGCTCTGCAATATTATCCTAAGGTGCAGACGGTTGTAGTGGCACACAAACCCACACAAGGTGTCATAGCACATCTTATTTAAAAATATAAAAAAGTTTGGTGCCAATAGATGCTCATAACTCCCCCATGAATGCTTTCTGAGCATATCTTTTTATACAAATTGAAAAATGTCAGCTGAAATAGCCCTTTGTTTCTCGTTTAGTTAAAATAATACATTGGCATGTTACTTGAAGTCTTTGTTACTCTCTGACCTGATTATTGCTAAATGAGGTCAGGTCAACGTATTAATAAAACACATGACTCGTTACAAGGGCAGTGACAACTCAACGTTACTGTATCACCACGGTAACAATGTAATAACTGGTCTTGAACTGGTTTAAAACAGAGCCACCCTTTAACCCTCTGAGTTTAAATGTTTTCGTTACACCACCAGACGTCTGCTTTCAATCACCTTTTTAAAACGCATTTCTATTCATATCATCGGTCAGAAACAACTCTTCAGGTAGAGAAAGAATGTAATCATCACCTATTCTGGTGAATTTAGAAAACCAGCACCTAAGTCAGTTTTTATTTTAGATGAAAAGCAACAAAAATCTAGAGAATTGAGTTTGTGAAGTATGGGTCCTCCTCACATTCCACTGTTCTCTGACGTTTCCTCCATGACCTTCATTCAGGTCTGACCTCTATTCAGGTCTGACCTCTATTCTTGCCATCCAGGATTCAAATTTTGAAGATTCCAAAATAAGAGCCCAATGTGTGACATTTAGGCTTGTAGCCATTTTCGTAGAGGGGATCTAATTTCATCTGGACAGACTGGACTTCTTATCTGAAAAAACAAACGTTGGTTTTATTCTGTTCTGATTCAATGTGGCTGCATTAGATGTAAACCCATCAAGTGTTGAAAGAAATTGCTGTTTTTTGTGTTTTATTCCCTGTATTATTATTTTGTGTACAGCAACTACCTTGTACAGCGATAATCCACCTCTCTGTAGCCTCATGAAAACTCAGTGTCGAACAGGAAACACTGAGCGAGTGTTTGTGGAGGCTGGCAGTCAGACTACCTAGAAACCTTGAAATGTATTCCCTTCATAGATGGCAGTAAGAATCACTGGCTGCTTTGTTGCGGATCCTACGTGGGAGATTGGAGGCTGAATCAAACTTAAAAGGTCACCGAATCGCTTCTAAACTCAACTCCTTTTCCTGTGCCTCATCACATAAGGACAGGAGCACACTCGCATTACTTTCATTCTCCTCTTTCTGCAACGTGATCCTGGGAAGGTGTGATCAGTTGGAAATACCCTGTGGAGGCGCATTTGAGCTAATGTGGGATCTCTGGCTCCGGTTTGAAATAGAGTTTGGTTCTATCTTGTATATTGATTAGCATTTTCACCAGGGACATACTGGAGGGATGGAAGTCATACTAATATTTGCTGAAGTGTGCTTTAGACCGGAGAGTTAGTTTCACTACTTCAAACATGTGCTATATGGCTGTAATACAGATAGTTAATTAGTCTGCCATACATTCATCTGATCTTAGTTAGTGTCAGTTGTGAAATGTAAAACTCCATAGACATGCCTGCTTGTCCTTTTCTTTTGGATTCAGAGTTGTACAGAGTGATTTCAAACCAGGATGGTGTTGGACCTGTAGTGAGCCTGATGGATCTGAATGTACAGAAATGAAAAGTGGATCAGAGAACTTTACAAAACATAGGCATTCTTTAAAAAAACTGAGTTTCTCCCTTCAGCCCGGAGGGGGGGTGGGGTGTTGAATGTTAGCTGGGGGTTGAATGTTAGCTGGGGGTTAGCGTCCAGCAGGATGCAGACGTTTGAACTGTCGCTACCTTGTGTGATGCTCAGCAGGCAGTGAGGAGATATGTGAATGTTTTCATGTGTTTAAAATGTTTGTGATCCACTGAAACGGAACCAATCTGCGCACTGAGCAGATCCCCCACTCTCCTCTTCGCTGCCTACAGATGTTTATTTATTCATTAACTCCTTTTTTGTTTTTAATCTTGCCCATCAGAGCCTCTGTTATCAGTTAGGCGTCACCCTGATGAGAACTTGATGTTGAGTTTTTACTTTTAAGCCATTCATATTGGACTTCTTGTTTTACTTTACATTTGTGCAGTATTGTACTTGAGTGCTGAAAATACCGTATATATCTCAGTTGAGAATTGTAATAAAATAGCACATAATGATGCAATGGTGCAACAGGGGACTAATGATATTAGTGTCTTTTTTTAAAGCAAGACTTTTGTGTTATGCATACATTTGGTTTTCAGCATTATTTGCGTCTGCTGGGCAATACATTGATGATACACTCAGCTCTGGTAAACAGGACGACCTTCAGATCGTTCTCTTTCCTGCTCTGTTATTCAAGGTCGACAGAAAGACTGCCTTTGTGTTTCAGGTTGTCTTCAGCTATAGAGAAAATGTCCTGAAACAAGTGAATGATGATGCTCCCCATTGCAACTTGAATTCTAAATTGACAAAAAACATGTTTACCGCGCTTTTTATTGTTCCTTTTGGCTCCTCCCCCCCCCCCCCCCCCTCCCTTTCTCGTACTTACAATAACAACTGTCTTAAGTTTGACTCCAGATAACCAAGTGATTAACACAACCTCAAAATTGTAAATGCAAACCAGCTGAGAAGCTCCATAGTCCCACACCCGTATTCACAGCACACACAGCATGGAACATTACGGTTTTTTATAAAACTATGTATTTGTTACCTAGTGTGTGATACTTGAGGGTTAAAAATCAAAAGTCCATCCCTGGTCCTATTTTTATCACCCCCTTTGCCCCCCTCTTGTTTTTCTTTGCATTGTTAAGTGGGCATGCTTGTCAAAAAGACAAATGCTCTCTATTAATAGGCTTATAACCTCATAAATAGCTGTGTATAAAATAAACTGTTATAACTTCTTTTTTAATAAAACATTCAATGTGTATAAAAGGTCTGAGCTGATGATTCTTGGCTGTGACTCCTGATACTCTGATCTGTTAGCATATGGATGTCTAATCCCATTCACTACCCATCAGAACTGTGAAGACCCTGCTTCTTTTATGCAGTAAGCTTGCTTTTAAATCTCATTTTAGAGTTTCAATGGTCTGAATTGGAATGCCACATCTGCTGCGGGAGTATCTGCGTGCGCATCTCTCCCAGATGAGCTGAACAGTTATGTTGCTCACTTCGAGAGCAGCCAGGCTGGGGGTGCAGAGAAGGATCAGGAGGACTCCCGTGCCCTTTTGTTTTAGACAGGGCAGATGTGTGTAAATCCTTTAAAAGGGTTAACCCACACAAGGCTCCTGGACCTGGCATCCCTGGCCGTGTTCTCAGGGTGTGTGCAGTTCAGCTGGCAGAGGTGTTCAGACATCTTCAACAGGTCCCTGCTGCAGTCTGTAGTCCCCACATGTTTGAAACACTCCACCATCGTTCCTGTCCCCAAAAAGACAAAAATCACCAGCCTCAACGACTACCGCCCAGTGGCACTCACCTCCATCATCATGAAGTGCTTTGAGCGGTTAGTCAAATCATTCATCGCCTCCTCCCTCCCTGACTCTCTGGACTCCCTGCAGTTTGCCTACAGAGCAAACGGGTCCACAGACGACGACGACGACGACGACATAGCCCCCCCCTCCACACTGCCCTCTCACACCTGGACCAGAGGAACACATATGGGAGAATGCTGTTAATTGACTACAGTTCAGCTTTCAACACCATTGTGCCCTCCAAGCTGGTCATCAAGCTCAGAGACCTCGGGCTCAACAGCGCCCTCTGTGACTGGATCCTGAACTTCCTGACGGGCAGACCCCAGGCAGTGCGGGAGGGAAACATCACATCCTCCACCCTGATCCTCAACACCGGAGCCCCTCAAGGCTGCGTGCTCAGCCCTCTCCTCTACTCCCTGTTCACACACGACTGCGTGGCCACACACAGCTCCAACACCATCGTGAAGATTGCTGAAGACACAACCGTCATCGGCCTGATCAGCGACGACGGTGTACAGAGAGGAGGTCGAAAACCTGACATCTTGGTGCCAGGATAACAACCTCCATCTCAATTTCAGCATAACAAAGGAGCTGATTGTGGATTACAGGAAGCAGCAGAATCAAATCAAATCAAGTTTGATTTATATAGCACATTTATAAACGATTTTTGGTCGAGCCAAAGTGCTGTACATATAATTAAAATAGCCTACAGTAGAGACACTTTACAGGAATACAACAGCACAGATTGTTCAGAATATCAGTATGAGAAAAACGACACCCTCTATCCTTAGACCCTCACATCGTACAAGGAAAAACTTCCAGATAAAACCCACAGTTTAAGGGGAAAAAATGGGAGAAACCTCAGGCAGAGCAACAGAGGAGGGATCCCTCTCCCAGGACGGACAGACGTGCAATAGATGCCGTGTGTAAATCCAAGAGATAATACATGTTACAGCATAAAGACCGAATGTTAGGAAATGCATGTGTCTGTAATGAGAAGATGAATCCACGAGGATATCAGCTCCAATCCTGTTGAAGCCATCAGGGAAGCAGCATGACGAGACCTAAGGCAGGACCGCAGAGACAGGTTCAGCCACGACCCGAAGTCCACGACTTAATCCAGAACTCAGGATAGAGGATCCAAGACACAGGACTACAGCAAGAGGATCAGCCTCGACTCTGGATCCCGGCGTAGATATAGACACAAAACGAGAAAAGATTTGGCTGGGTTAATCGGAACAAGAGAAGACACAGACACAGACGGAGAGGGAAAAGGTCATTGGATAAAAGTTATTCTTGATAACCCTCTAGAAAGATCTCATGAACTTCCCCACTCAATCTATCAGGACCCGAGCAGTTCTATTAGATATAGATAAGAAACAGAGATAGGGAGCACAACCTATCTCTTCGTCAGATGCACTCCCCCGCTTATCTAAGCGACTCTGTACCCCGTTACCCTCGACAAGGCCATAGACTAGCAGAGGGAAAATGGGGGGTGTGTAAGGCTAAGGATTTTTAAGAATAAACCGCAAGGGTCTAAAGGGAAAAAATATGAAATATAAGGTACTATATTTTAAGTAATCCTATCTACTATTCCTATATTTGAATAATGTATAAACTATTTTAAAAATACTTTATGAAATCCTATGTTATGTTATAAATATTAAAATGAAGAACTAAATGAATAAATAAATAACTAAATAAATATATAAATGAATAAATAGATAATTAAACAAAAGCCAAAGATAAAAAGTGAGTTTTAAGTGTTGATTTAAAAAAAAAAACAGGGCAGAAAGAGGGACACGCCCCCATCACCATCAATGGGACTACGGTGTAGAGCAGGGGTCTCCAACCTTTCTTCATCTGAGAGCTACTTTGAAAAAATGAAAGTGGCCAAGAGCTACTTGCATCACATCGCTTACATTTATTCACATAGCCCTCATCAGTTGAATTAAGCAATACTTTTGTACACGTGTGAAATTACAATACCTAAAGCTTATCAAACATCTTAACTTCACATCAAGATCCAAGAAAACGAAAATGTCTCACATATTATTATGGCCCACATAGTGAGTACATCACTGAGAATTCACATAAATGTCCTTAATCACCACCTTACAAGCTATGGCACTTATGGTCAAATAAGTGCATTCACTCTTTTTTACAGTCAGTGAGATGAATGGCGCTGCATGGAGTCCCCAATAGGTGTATGCTGAAGTGTACCCACTAAGGTTCACTCTAATAGTCATTTAAATGTTCAGTCAGTCTTGTTCTGTAATTAGATTTTATGACATTCATGTCAGAAAAAGCTGCTTCACAAAGGTCTGTAGAACAGAGCCAAATAAAGCAGACGTGTTCAGTGCTGCTTGGTGAATGTTCTTATAGTTTTCTGGGTCTCCAAGGCTCCAGAAATGTTGAGAGTTTTGCTGAGACTTAAGCTGAACATGATTTTGGAGATGTATAATCTCCATCTCCACAGACACTGAACAGTTCAGCCTTCTTCTTCTTCTTCTTCTTCTTCTTCTTCTTCTTCTTCTTCTTCTTCTTCTTCTTCTTCTTCTTCTTCTTCTTCTTCTTCTTCTTCTTCTTCTTCACAACATTACATTATAAACCATAATACATCAATTGTATAGGTCTAACCTATCTGTGTGTGAAATTGCTCCATCCTCAAAAACAAAAAACTAATACTTCTGCAGTCTAGCGGCAGCTTCTAGCAACGGTCATCTGTTAAAAAAGGGAGTATTTACAACAGCATTATAAAAACAAAAATAGAACATCACCAGGGCGGAGCTACCATTCATGGGAACCTTAACTCCCAGCGGCTCAGGAAGAAATCCCTCCAGATTATAAAAGACCCCCATCACCCCAGCCACAAACTGTTCTGTCTGCTGAAGTCTGGCAGGCGGTACCGCAGCATCCGGACTAAAACCACCAGATTCAGAGACAGCTTCATACCACAGGCAAGACTGCTAAACACCTGAACTGCTGAAATAACATCTGTTAAACACCTGAACTGATGAAACAACATCCATAATATTCATCTGCTACTTAGAAATGATTTATCTAATATATCATTCCAACAACTTGCATACAAACACTTATTGCACTATTTCACTTTTTTAAAATATTTTTATTTTTTGTATTTACTATTACTTGCACTATATTGTTCTGTTTATCTGTGTTATTGTGTTGCACTGTTGGAGAAGCCTGTGACCTAAGAATTTCATCGGCATAACTACACTGTAGATATGTGACAAAATTCTTTACAAAATAAAGAACCTTGAATCCTGAACCTTGAATTTGTTTGCTCCGTTTTCGTTTCACACAATTTGTAACCTGTGGATCCGTATCATCTGATAAGTGTGTATCTAAATCTCCCTCAACTCTCTCAGACCTGAATTCCAGCTGTGTCCAGAAAATCCTGATGAACATGTTCAAGGTAAACAAAATGATTACATTCCTCTAACACACTTGCTATGTTCACTGACAGATACAAATCATTTAATCAATGTGAAAACTGTTGATTCCATATAAATGCACATACTTCTTTAGCCATTTTAACAGTGTTTATATTGCGCAGTATGTTTTACGACCGTGACCATCTTTATTTATAAAAACGATTACACAGACCACTAAAACTAAGCATTGTAATACTTAAACAGAGTCACTTTCAACACTTTGAATGTCTATTATCTAAAGTCAGAGGTGTAAAGTAACTAGTAGATTTACTAAAGTACTGTACTTAAGTAACATTTTTACAACATGATCTCACCAGAATGCGTGACTCCACCACGACTCCTTAACACCGCATTGCGTGGTGGACTCACAAACTTTGAGGCTTCTTTTATTTTATTTGTATTCATAATAATTATTATTTTTCGTCAGAATGTATTATGGTGCATTAGTAACGAATTTGTGTTCTCAAAAAACAGTTTTATTAAATTAGTTAGTTATTAAGGAAGGCCAGAGCTTCAGCTGTGTCAAATAGATTGTTCCCTTTAGTTAACGTCTTTTAAAAGAACATTATATTCCGATTTGATCATGTCCCCTTTATTGTATTACGGAGAGCAATGTGAGCGTCCATTCCCATTGGATAACGGAGGATTTTACACCCGGAAGTAAGTATTCTCTTTACTGTCGATTGATTTTACAGTGATATCTGCACTACTCATCAACTCAAAAACACCAGATTATCCTTGTTGATTACACAACATTGATTGGTTTAAGTTGTGTACTTTGTAATTTTCCCCTTCGATTCGGAGAAACAAATATTTGTTCAGTTTAGGATGGCCGAAGACACTACACTACCCAGAGTCCTCAGCTATCGTTTGGGACTACACCATGTGCTTTGCTTGACAAACCCCGTGATTTGTCCTCAATCTCTGTGATTGGATGTTGGAGTGGCAGTGCGCAAAGTTTATGCTGAGCGACAAACAGCATTTTGAAATGGAATGAAACCCATCGACGGCACACTATTCAAAACAGGAATCGAACGTCCTCAGGTAAAATGGTGGACTTTGTAAGAGTCGGGAGGAGCTGATCATTTATTCCGGCAAATTACTCAGACCTACTAATTAACCTGACAGAAGTTATTGAGTCTATGTAAGTTTACTGCTTGGCTCAGATCCACCAACGTCAGCAAGATCTCACCTCTATTAACTCCTGAAGAACCAGGTTCAATTAACTGCTGTTTCAATTCAGACAACCCTCTTAAATCTGTTTAAGCGATCCTGAAGGATTTTGATATCAGTAAATGAGGTGTGGCCAGGGGCGGCGGGTGCTGTAGGCTAGGGAAGGCTAACGGTACGTCCACACAGCAGCTTTAGACGAATCTTCCACCGCTTCCAACGCTTCTCTGCCCATTGACTTTGAATGGGGATGACATCACTTTGCCTCGCTTTTTGCCGAACTGCATTGTGGGGGAGCGAAGAGAAGATTTCCAGGATTTCCAGGATTCAAAAGTTGAGCAATGTTCAACTTTTGAAGCTGAGCTGGAAGCGTCAGCCAATCAAATCACGTTTATGCAAATCTGCCAGTACAAGCGCTAGCCAATCAAACCACGTGTATGCTGGGAGAGCCAGACCGCAGTTCATTTCCTCATATTCCAAACGAGAAATTACGGTGGCAAATCACCCGGTTCTTTACGACCAGACTATTTACCGGGATACAAACCGGAGGAACCAGGCATGGAGGGAGGTGGCAGAGACAGTGGGTGAAACTGGTAGGTTTTCGCCTGTTTGGGGAGTTTATATATATATATATATATTGCTCGCATAAAATCCCTGGGGTTTTTTGATTTGTATGTCGGGGGCGGGAGATTCATGTGATTGGTTGTTGGTCGCGTTGCTCGCAAAAAATCCCCAAGTTGTCCGACACGCCCAGCTCCAAGATTTTCAAGATTTTTGAAAAGCTGCTGTGTGGACGGACTGTAAGCATTCCCACATATTTGTGTAACTGCATCCTGGTAAAATAAATATATAATGTCTAATGTGTGTGTCTTTGACATTAGCGCTGCTATGCAGCCACCTGTGCCCTGTACGAAGCCAGTTCAACAGACCCTGGATACGTTTGAGTTATCTTAACTAACCCTAACAAACGAGATCTCGCAAACGGTACGTCCACACAGCAGCTTTTCAAAAATCTTGAAAATCTTGGAGCTGGGCGTGTCTGACAGCTTGGGGATTTTTTTGCGAGCAATGCGACCAACAACCAATCACATGAATCTCCCGCCCCCGACATACAAAGCAAAAAACCCCGGGGATTTTATGCGAGCAATATATATATAAACTCCCCAAACAGGCGAAAACCTACCAGTTTCACCCACTGTCTCTGCCACCTCCCTCCATGCCTGGTTCCTCCGGTTTGTATCCCGTTAATAGTTCTGGTCGTAAAGAACCGGGTGATTTGCTACCGTAATTTCTCGTTTGGAATATGAGGAAATGAACTGCGGTCTGGTTCTCCCTGCTTACACGTGGTTTGATTGGCTAGCGCTTCTACTGTCAGATTTGCATAAACATGTTTGATTGGCTGGCGCTTCCAGCTCAGCTTCAAAAGTTGAACATTGTTCAACTTTGGAATCCTGGAAATCTTTGCTTCGCTCCCCCACAATGCAGTTCGGCGAAAAGCGAGGCAAAGTGACGTCATCCCCATTCAAAGTCAATGAGCAGAGAAGCGTTGGAAGCGGTGGAAGTGTCGTCTAAAGCTGCTGTGTGGACGTACCGTAAGCGGTCCTACGACGCTGGTTATCAACTCGGTAAATCAAGCCAGGGGTTCTCTCTCCAGCTGAGAACGCGTTCACGTGAAAGGGGCGGGGTTAGCTACATTTGACCAATCACAAACAGGGACAAGTGTACTGACAGCGCAGTGTCATACTTCATTAATGAAAAGTAAACTAATATTAGACAAATATGAACTTTAAACATCCATGACTTAAACATATAATCCAGGATACAAGCCACATAGCTGCACCTGCAAGGAGAATATAGAACAACTCGTTAAAAAATAAACTACCGAGTGAAAGCGTACAACAGTTTTATGATACTGCCCCATCTAAGACACGAGGGGATCTGACTTTATTACATTTGAGTTGAGTGTTTCGTCAACTTAATGTGTTGCTTAAAATAATACGTCTGCATACAGTATGTGACAATGTAACTAAGTGTTGCACGGCCAGATACGGCTCGAGAAGCTGACTCAGATAAGGAAATATTGTGATATCGATGTGAGATCGATGATCTGATTGATGATGTGATGTCAGTGTGATATGAATGACAAGGGCGACACGTCGGCGTCTTCTCTGCATACGGCAGTTCAAACTGCATTTCCTTTTTCCTGTAATATGACTAGATTTAAACTCCGCACACAGAGCTCTGATGGGTCAGCAGGCGGTGCTTTCACTGAGTTGATCTCTTTTCCATAGATGCCGGAGGCGGGCAGCGTAAGATGAAAACAAAGTTATTTAGCCTTCCCAAACCTGAGCCTCACGTGCCACCTATGGGTGTGGCCCTACCTAAGTGTGAGTGTGGCAGGGTGCAATTTTACCTTTGAAGCAGGAGAGGAGAGCACAGATGTCTTTTAAGTTGTCCCATCCAAAAGGTGGGATCAGTTTATTTGAAGAAAAATAGGTCCAAACTAATACAGGGTTTTTACCTTCTCTCTTTACAACATTATAATCATACTAACCTATCATGCTGTGATCATGTTCTAATATGAAACTTTAATTCACAGTTTTACAGTTTTACATTTAAATTGTAACTTCAACTGCCCAATTCAGTTGTGATTTTTATAGAATTTAGAGGTCTTACCTCATAAAAGACTGGTGGTAATAAAAAGCACATTCAAGCTTTCATTCAACAAATCAGTTAATTTGCTCATTTCCACATTCGTATACTTCAACTAGTCCCGCATGAATTCGGAGGACCTTTCCTCACAGGTGGCAGGGTACTAACTTTCAACAAACATCAATTCATTCCACTCATTTCACAAAGAAATTCACTCAGCTTTCAACAAAGAAATTCGAGAGATATTTACCAAGTTTGAGAGAACTTTACCGAGAGCAAAAACCCAGCTCTCAAGGAGAGAGCTTTTACCAGGGGAACCCCCCCCCCCCCCCCCCCTCTCTTGTTTGCTCCCTCTCCAGCAGTGTCTTTATGCTCAAAAAATAGGATAGAAAACCTAAAGTCACCTCCTCCATACTCATATTTGTGGAAACTGGGCATGGCCTCTGATGTACAGGACTGGACATGACCAGACATATTCTATGGCTATGGCATAAGACACACCTTCCCATGTTTGTGTAAAAAGGACATGACCCCTACTCTGCAGGACTTGCAAAAATATTATTCTCGGCTATGACAAAACCACCTTTTTGGGGCCTCAATGTATTTCTCCTTAAAGGTGGGGTAGATAAGTTTCAGAAACCAGCTCGAGATACACTTTTTGTTATATTCCATGGAATGCTCTTAACATCCCGATAGCAATGAATATCTTAAGTGCTTTGACAAAAAATCCATAAAAAAATGTCATCTGTAGAAGCCGTAATACTGTAAAAAGGACAACCAATCCGGATGGCCTACCTGCCTGTCAGCCTTCCATCGGGGCACACACTTATCTCGTGCCCTCATTGGTCATGTGCGCGTTCGTGCAGATATATATAAACACTAGATGACTCACTCGCGCTGCTGGCCAATTGAGACCGACGTTGCCACTTGGCCGCCATCTTGCTACAGGCAGTTCTCTCATTCATAACATTATGGTTTACTATTTAAATAACCATAGCTTGCTCAATTTTCAACCAATTTTCAAACGGTTTGGTTTTTTATAAACATCAAAGATGTAGTTATGATACTGCATACTTATAATCATGGACTTTCATATGAAAATAACATTAATCAGATAAAGCAATAGCTATACACACACACACAAGGTATTTATATTAAATATTTGCCGGTGTATATATTTCCATTTATTTTATTATATTGTTAATATTTCAAATAAATTATAAAATTAAAACACATTTATATTTTATATATAAAAATCGGTCTCATGTTACCACTCTGTAAGCCAAGAGTTGTTAATTTAGCAATGCCTTAGCTTTAAGAACAGGGACACAACTAATGACAATAGCATATGTTGGTATATTATTTAGATATTCACACCTTTATCAGAAGAACCAAACCAACATAAAATGTGCTCACAGACAGGCCAGTTCTGTCTAATTTATCACAATTATTTTTGACATGAGATCTTCATATCATCCTAGTTTTGTATTTAGTTTCTAGATTTGTAAACAAATCCAGAACCTTTGAAATATGTTATTGAAAAAAGACCAAGAATAATATAAACTGTACCATGTGTCCTTTTGTGTCCTTCTGTAGTCCATTTGTGGTTTGTCTTGTCTCACCCCGGCTGATATATCACAAAATCCAACAACAAACAATTTAAACATAAACTATCCTATGTGTCTTTGGGTGTTATGAAAGGCGGCCCCCCAAAATAAATGTATTATTATTATTAAGAAGAACACATGGCACACCAACAATCAATCACCGTCCAGCCTCAGCTTTGGTATTCTTTCACAACCATGTTATGGGTTTATTAGACTGAGCAAACATAAACATATGTGGGGAACATAGTGCTGCGTCTCCTGTCCGGTCAAATTCCTCACTCCTGAAGTGCTCACTGCAGAGCAGTGTCCTGTCACAGGAAACAAAACCGTCCCTTCTTTGGGCGAGTTCCCACTGCCTCCTCCTCTCTTTGGTTTTGGGAAACCTTAAAAACATGAGAAAGGTAGCCAGATATATAAATTATTGTCAACATGTTCCTCCCTTCTTTCCTTTAACATTAAGGGTAGGACAAAAATACACACCGAAATTATCATATTTTTGGTATGTATGCATGTATGTATAGCCTACTTTAAGAATAAGACAACCACACTAAGAGTAATAAAAAAGGTGTCCAATAGAAACATTAAATAATTGTGTAAAGAAATGGTAACAACATATTCTAATGAGGCTGGGTCAACAACAATATTGCAATACTATTATCTCACATAGCCCCACTGATCCTGTGTAGCAGGACTTGTAATGTACATACATCCACTAAGTAATTAACGATTATCCTAATTTTAGTCATAATATTGTCATATCTTACACGTGAAAGGTGATCCCACGGGTTCTTGTTTCCAGACTGCGGTGATTAGAGCATCCGTAGGCTGCACAAAAGTCCGGCATAGTCAGGTACTTCTGTAAACACAAAGCCAGCAAATTCCTGTATCATAATGCAAGATGTTTTTAACAAGCCAAACCACTTGGAAGAAATCATGTGTAACTTAAGTTGTGTTGAAAGAAAGAGCAGTTCTGCCTCTCCCACTGGTGGAGTTGTGGGTCAACTTTGTAATACTAGGTCTCACTGACAGCCTCTTGTTATTAGCCAGCTAATAAATACAACCACATACACAAAGAAAAGCTGCAATTTCAACATGTCCAAGCATCCTGTATCATAGCCATGCTAATCATGTTTATAATAAACCAAACCGTTTGTAAATCAGTCAAGATTTCAGTGAGTTAAGAGTATTTTTGTGCAGATCACTCACCTGACAACAGCTACCATAACGCGAATCAGAGTAACTGTTGACTGTAGCAAGATGGCGGCCGGTCAGCTACACTGGAAAATCTCCCATGAGCCATCTAGTGTTTATATATATCTATGCGTTCGTGTGTGTTGGAGGAGGGGCTCTATAAGGAAGTGGCAGATTTTCTCCGGTTGTGTATTTTCAAATTCTAGCGATCTCGAGCCGGTTTCTCAAATTTACCTACCCCACCTTTAAGTCAGGAGCCCACCTCCCTGTGTACTGCTGTGAGGGGAGAGGGAAGAAACTGCCTTCTCCCTTATCAGTGACACCCATAAACCATTATAGGCCTTACACTCAACTTAAAAAACCACTTTGTTTATACTGTAAATATAGAAAAACATTATGAAACATGTTCATTGTGGGTTATACAAGAATATAATTGATTATGCTTGATTATAATTAACTTTCATTTTAAGTATTCAACATACTATGAAGATCTCAACAACTTTTACTCCACTACATGTATTTAACTCCCTTAGTTACTTTACAGATCTGGATGAATGATGTGAAATATAATTAAGTGTTAAATCAGACTTTAGTTCCACCTGGAGTAAATTCACAAGCTACCCTGCAGTATACAAAGTCATTCAAACTAGCTGCACCTTTACCAGCTTTGAGAACACTTTCATGATCAATCATTATAAAACATATCATATTCGGAACAGGGCCAATCTCCTTATTAAGTACTTTTTTTGGTAGTTTAAGTAAGATACGATAGATGGACCTTAATTAATCTCCGTGGGGAAATTCAGTAGTTTAAAAAGCAACGGGGTAAGAAAAACAGGACAGCACAGATGTACGCAAGATTAAAGATACAATTAACAATACAATACAATTAACATGATATACAGTTAAGTAACTTTAAAATAAGAAATGAATTAAAATGAACATAATATACATATTTGGGTCATATATAGACCTACATATTAGATATATTTACATGTGTGCCGGTAAAGTATATTTTGATGCTAATACTTAAGTACTTTTACTTCAGTAACATTTTGAATGCAGGACTTTAACTTGTAACAGAGTATTCCTACACACTGGTACTTCTACTTTTACTCAAGTACAAGATCTGAATACTTTTCCCACCTCCGTAAAGCATGTTTTGTTGTACAGCTACTTCACAGAAAAGGCTTGTATTAGCAGCACCGCCACTAGGGGGCAGTGTGACTCTGCACTCCAATATGTCCCCCATGTCTCTCAGTTTCTGTCAGCTTGTACAATATGGGCCCCTGCCCCCTGTGAAACCTGATAGCGAGGTGAGTACCCCAGGACCTCCACTCTTAGGGTGGTGATGAATGACCCCAGCCATCCTACACACTGAACAGGTTTCTGAGTTCTGGTTGTCCTATTCTCTGCCACAGTGAGTGCCCTGTGTATCAACCCTCAGTGCTGCTTGGCTTTACATAGCATTGCATAAGTCTTATATACTGCAGTGATCTGAGCCAAATCTGCTAAGAGTTTGAGCTTCTGACTGGGTTTTATTTTGAAGGGGACATTGGACTGTGGGAGATTAACCTTCATTGAGGGCAGCCTTCACATGCAATGATGGGTGCAGTTTGACATGGAGCCAGATGGGGGCGCTGTGTCCCTCAGCCTCCTCAATCCTCTGCTGAAACCCTGTATGGTCACAGCAGGGGGGAATAAATGCTGTGACATAAAGCTGCTTAATCCCCTCTACTCTGAAAAATGTATTCTGTCACGCAGCAATCTGTCTCTCTTCCTGTGTCTTTATTTAGATGTTGCAGTGCTGACACATTTACACTCTGGTTTGATGTTGTTTCTGTTAGCGTAGATTTATTAATGTCCATGTGTTTCAAAGATTCAATGGTTTTGTTGTCGGATGCACAGTAGCTACAGTGTAGTTATTGCAATGAAAATCTGTAGTTCCAGGCTCCTCCATCACTGCCACATAAATATATATAAGACCTATATAGTTTTCTATCTGTGTTTTTAATTTGTAGTTTTATTTTAATATTTCCACCACAACACCAAGTACAATTCCTCGTATGTGTTAACCTACCTGGCAATAAAGCTGTTTCTGTTTCTGATTCTGATTTCTGAAAACAATTCCAATAGTGCAAAAAGAAACAGAATAGAAATAAAATAGTGTGAGAAAATGTCAACCAATGTGCAAGTAAATGTGTAAGAAGTAAACTATATAAATGTAACATGGAATAAGATGAGCTAAAAACAGAAATGTAAAATAAAACTGTACAGGAATAAAATACTGTTTTATTTGAATAATACATAAATATGTGAAATGCAAACAGTGAGAGTTTTGTTCAATCTCTCTTGCCATGGTGTTGTCTTCTGAGGCTTTAGTGAGGAATTGAATAGCCTCATGTGGATTCTAAGGTACTGAATTATCCGCTGCACACCCCTCTCTCTCTCTCTCTCTCTCTCTCTCTCTCTCTCTCTCTCTCTCTCTCTCTCTCTCTCTCTCTCTCTCTCTCTCTGTACTGTACATGCTGTGCCGCCCACACGCTCCAGCCTGTCCATCCCTGCAGGAATGTCATGAGGTGATTGACATGTGTCTGTGTTCCAACAGAAGAGATGGCTCCTAAAGGGCAGACTCAACTTAAAATCTCCAAATTGTGTGGTTACAAGTTATAGAAGTACTCCTGAAATGTATTATAAATTAAGAGGGCCTGTAGAAGAGACTGGTAACAGACAGATGTTCAACATTTAAGCAACAAGACAGAGTAATCCTGACTATATTTAAAAAAAATAGACTTTCTACAATGCAAACCTCCTTATCAATTAAAGTCCTCATCTTCCATGTTTCACACCCCCTGTATTTAATACATAATATGAAGTCTTAATGATCTAGATTCACCCTTAAATTGATGGGTGCAAATGCTTCCTGTTACCTGTCATTATGCAGCAGCAATTGTGCATCTTTCTGGTCAGTTTTCTGTTTTATATCTGAGTTGAGCAGCATGTTAAATATGTAAAAGTAGTACATAAGACAACCTTGCTGTCAGTGTGCTTCATTCAGAGTTCATGGGGTAGGAATATAATATTAGCAAATGATTTTAGTTGTACAAACCCAGCCTCTGTCCTCAGGAGGAGGAGGAAGATGGAGGAAGAGGAGAGGACATGGCGGTCTCTCTCTCTCTCTCTCTCTCTCTCTCTCTCTCTCTCTCTCTCTCTCTCTCTCTCTCTCTCTCTCTCTCTCTCTCTCTCTCCACAGCCCTGACCTCCAGAACTCCAGCAACCCGAGATCCTCAATGAAATATTTAAAGCTTCAGTTTTATCCGCAGTGCGTTGGTCAAGACAAACTGTGGGCCTCCATGACGTAATGCCAGCGGTCGGATTGGTCCTTTCTGAGCAGTGTGGTCAGGTGACCTGTGCCGCTGTGGCCTTTTAAGGCATTACGATGCCCTGAGGCTCCACATTAGGCTGTCTGCTGGAGGGAGGATCAATCACTGCTGGCTGCTCCATAGCAAAGCTTTTAGCAGTAAATGTACTGTATGCATTCTTTGATAAAGGCCCCATAGCTTAAGTTATACTCATCTAAGTTGAGATAAGAGTGGGTATAGCTGTTCTTTTTCCCCATCATGCCTTGTTTTATGATATGAGGCCTCCACAGATCCACTTTGCATGCACTGAAAAGTTGTTGTTTTAATGTCCTTTCCCATCATGCCCTGCTGCTGCTGAGCTGACAGCCTCTCTGGGTGCACCTCACTGAGGGTGGAGGGCAGCGGGCTCTCAGGTTACAGGCTCTGTTTCACTGGCACATGGGGGGTGGGTGGGGTGATGGGGAGGCAGCAGCAGCATTACAGTGATCCCTGGGTCTTTACTAATAGATGCCCCAATGATTAACATGCCCCAACCCCACACACATCCACCCCTCTGCTGCAACAGGAGCAGACAGCAGAGAGACAGGGATGTAGACCCTGTAAGGTGAGGTAACCAAGCAGAATACGTTTGAGTATTTTTAAGAACAAAAAGTCCGAATCATCTGATACAGCTTCTTACATGTGAATGTGTTCTCTTTTCTTGACTTCTCTTTGACAGTAAACTACATACATTTTAGTTTTCTAGACAAAACATTTGAAGACAACGTTGTGGTTTTGTCAAAAACACTTATACACATTTTGTCTGACATTTTACAGACCAAACAAATATTCAATGAATCAAAAAAGAATCAACAAATTAACCAACAATGACTTAGTCTGAGGAGAGAGGAGGAAACGTTTTTAGATATGTATTATTGTCGACCTTATTTCATGCCCATATTTGACTGTCATCTTTACATGCTTCACTTCCCGTGAGTAATGATGCTGCACGTGCTGAGGCACTAAATAATCCCTCTTCAGTAATCCTCTGCAGAAGTAACGCCATGTTGGAACTCAAATGTAATTTAATATCAACATTTGCCCCCCTCAGCAATTGATAACCATGACTCATTTCCTGTTTGATATTATATTATTGAAAATAATCATTTGTCATTATCTGTATTTGTATGATTGCCTGACATTTAGATAAAACAGCTGGTACAATGATTGAGTGCTTTAATGACTCTATAATATTACAAGTTTCAAAAGCTTTATTGACTTGAGTCCCAGGCTCCTCTAGCAAAGCAAAAATAAATATATAAGAGATAAAACAAAATTTAAAAAACAATAAAAAAAGAGGTGAAATTCAGTTATACGTCATTTTTCAACATATTCTTAAGCCATTTTAGGATTGATCAATTGATATGCTTCTTTGTTTTTCGGGAGCATATGCTCAATTAAGTGATCTCTTTGTTTCCCTTCAGTTATTTCTTTTGGAGCAGCAGTTATAATGTTGCCGCATTATTATTTCATCCTCCTCCTCTCACATGGACCCCTGCACAGCCTCATCGGATCCCTCCGCTGGCACCTGTTTCCTCTGCTCCTGCACGACAGCAGCGCAGAGCCAAATGAACGTTTTAAATATTTATCGGGGGCTACTCGACTCCTTTACAGGCCGCCACATGATCCTCATCTCCGGTGTCAGCTCCTCCAGGTGGAACCCACGTCAGGGCCCCGGGCTCCGGCTCCTCCACGATGAGCTGCAGCGCCGACTCACCGCGGATTGATTTCACTGTCTATCCACCCTGAAATGAGTGTAACCAGACCCAGCCGCATCACCTCTAAATATTACACGAGGTTTGTCTGGTTATCTGTCTAATTATCAGCAGCAGGTAAACGGACTCTGACTGGCCCTCAAAGAGGAGCTCGCCCTCATATATTAGGGCCCTACAAGTGATGAAGGGACACAGCTCAGGGTCCCACTCCAGCAGGGGCCTTCTGAGGGTGCGCAGCTCTGCGTAAAACCCGAGGAGCAACACGGAGGCCCTTGAAGGCCCGGAGCAGCTGCGGGCCCACACCAGGTTGTATGCTTTTCATTTGAAGGGTTTTAGTCACAAAAAGACAGGACGTTGCTATCATTTAGAATGATGGTAACAATAAATTGGGTGTTGCAGCAAATACTCGGACAGGAAGTATTATGCAATCTGCACGGAGTAACCACTGCAGGCTTTAAATCCACTATTTGATAATCATTAGCCATCTGGACGTGGTCATTTGATCCTGCAGCATCTCGACCTGAGAACTGCAGCCTCAACAGCATCAGCCGACTAAAACTAATCCGGGGTGGGGGGCTGGGACAAAATAGTCTATCTGATGTAGGCTGTGCTCAGTTTAATATGTGGAAATGCAACGAGAAAGCCACCGTAGATTTCATGCAGCCTGCGTGTTATTCACATTTTAGATCACAATTAAGATGAATTCACATTGCAGGTTAATATTAATTTAGGTCATTTTCTTCAACAGAGGGCCTGGCTGTGCCTGTGTGGTTCATTGTAACATATGTATTTTAAACAGCAGCAATAGGCATAACAAAAACAAAGAAGTAGGATTATTCTTTTATTAGATAAAATAACTACAATATACATCAATTTAATATACTGAAACTCAATTGTGTGTATTAATATTATTTTAATATGATAGCATTAAATAGAAAACCTCTAAAAATGGTATTTCCTTTTTATCTGAAGGCGTAATTCTAAATTGTAGGGATTCCCTTTGTTATTATCTAATTGGCCAAACATATAGGAGTCTAAAAAAATAACATGTGATGTGTATTTCCCAACTGGAGAAAAGTGTGTATTTTCTGAGGTCGGGACAATCTAAATAGGGGGTTGGTCCAAATTATTCGTCAGGAAATCATTTAATCCGAAGAGACAAAACCAATCCTCATCCGCTCAGACTGCAGCAGTCCCGGGGTTTAAGGTCTCCTCTCTTGCAGATAGATCCACCTCAAAGGCTCGGTATGCAGCTCGAGGCCGTGAACGCAGCACGACAGAGGCAGTGTGGATTATTGCTCCAGTGCTTGAACATGCCTTTCCTCCCGAACAAACCCCGGGAATGGCAGAGTAAACCGGGAGGAGGCAGGCTGGACAGAAGCTGTTTGAGTCCCGCTTCCAACAAAAACGCCCACTCTTAAAAAACAGGTAGGCCTACTACGGTCCTCTGTTAACCCTCAGAGGGCAAGTTAAAAAAGTGTGTATATTGAGATGGCTTCTGCATATAATATAATCATACATTTTTATTTTTGAGGCGACTTCAGAGGCATCCAGACAGTATTTATGCATAGGGCCTACAATGCATGCAGAAATGAGTGAAAACAGAAAGTAGGAGAAAAATAGACCATCAATTAAAGAGTAGGCCTAGTGTTGTATAGCCAACATTTAGAAAAATATGGACTTGTTCTCACTACGGGGCCGGGCCTAAATTAGAAACGAATATATGTGTACTATTCTTATTCAAATGTAAATTCAGTAACAGCAGATGTGCTTCAAAGACTTTGAACGCAACATATTAAACCGCTGCACATTTTAAGGTGCTTTAAAGGCTGGAACCCGCGCGCTCCTATGTGCCTGCGTCTTTAAGAAGGTGCACGGAACACCTTTCTCTCTGTCAATGTGCAGCACGCGCAGGTAAAAGGGAGGAGGGTGAGTCAAGAGAGAGAGAGAGGAGAGCAGAGGAGCGCGAGGCTCTCTGTGACATCTGATACTCAGGAAGTTCAGAGCCGCTTGGATTTCTTTGTTTCATTGTAGTTGTGCAGTCCTTCTGCCGCGGCGGCCCGGAGGCTGCTGCCGCCACACCGAGCTCTGTAACCGGCCACAGTAATGATAGGTGAATGACTCAAAAGATGTGGGTTCGACTCCAGTGCGCTCTGTTGCTTCATCACGCACAACGAAGGACTCGGAGGAAGGTATGACATCTTTATTTTACACTTTTACTGATATTAAAGATAGGGTTTTATAGTTTAGAAACAGAAAGGAGGAGGCAGCGCGATGAAGTTAAAATTACATTGGCCTTTACTTAAAAAAAACCAAGATTGTGATCGATTCCATAGCTGTTACATCTTGAACAAATGCACCACAAGGTATACTTTTTGGGATTTAGGCCATTTAATATCAGAAAGAAGACTAACGGCCACATGTAGGCTATTGTAACGCAGTGAGGGATTTATACCATCTGCTGGCTTGATCCACAAATAGTCCGAACAGTTCGAATTTGGTCAAATAAAAAAGTAAAATAACAACAGTTCTAGAAATGTAATTGCTCCCAATTAGTACTTTCAAATTAAACCAGCTATTTTAAAGTGTATCTCTGATAATGCCAGAGGTTTTTTTGGTACGCCTTAATCACGTTGCACCTGCTTTTTTCAAATAGCGAGTGCCCAGTTTTAAGAAGGCTAATCCTATGGATTAATACGGAGTCGTGCTATCTTGAACATTTTTACGCACACACACATCGAAGAGTCGCGATGGTATGTAGAATTTATAATAACTATGAGAAAAAAACAGCAATCAAATTAGAAAAAGCTAATTGCTGTTGCTTCTCTTTAAAAAAAAAAAGTATAATCGTGATGCGTTAAATTCCTATCGGAAAAAAAGAGGAATTACTTTATTTTTAAATAGTATTTATTACATCTTGTTTTTATGGCCCGTTTCTTCAAACAATGAGTGACAGTGGCTCTGCAGGCCTCAGACGCGGTAAATCCTCCTGAAATAACCGTGAAGTTGAGGACTTGTAGACTCCCGATTCAGACAAATGCGATTAAGTGAAGGGGCTTTGGAGCTGTGGAGGTTAAAATAACGACGGCACACACAAAGCAGCGGGACAGGCCCTGTGAACATTTCAGGAGAATAAAGCTGCAAGAAAACCCACTGCTGCTTAATAATGAGGAGGAACATTCATTCTAAACATCTACATATATGACTATTGTCCCATAAAAGGTATACTTACACATGATAACATGTTATCATTCACTGCAACACTTTTACATGCATTAATTGATTCGTAAGTTATAATTTTAAATGTAAAAGGGTGGTTCCTGTTTATAGGCTAATACCTAACTGTGTATTTTAACAGCTGGCCTTGATGCCACATTGAAGAAAGAAGACTGTGTCATCTGTCGATCAGATTACTATTCAAACAACATTTATATTTACAGAAGAACCTAAATAGACATTATGCACAGAAACACTACTGAGAGTTTAAAAAATACTAAAATAAATTAAGCACCTGTGATATGCAACACATTTAGTGTTTTCATATGTGCTCGTGGTTAATTGAGACTCCTAATATATTTAAAATAAATCTGACCAAGTTCCATTATTAACTAATTAAGGTATTGGAGAAACATGGGTTGCCTTTAAAGGACAGGTTCTTTTCAACTTGGCTTTTTAGTGCTATTGATTTCCCCAGGAAATGGCAAGGGGAGTCTTGCTCAGGGAGCCATTTGGGCGTCTGAGGAATCACTTAGTCCAGGTTTGATGGCTGGAATCAATGGCTGCTCCGGCACTGCAGGGTGAGGGAGCTAATGGCTGGAGCAGGGTGGGGCGT
Organism: Pseudochaenichthys georgianus; assembly: GCF_902827115.2. Taxonomy (NCBI): domain Eukaryota; kingdom Metazoa; phylum Chordata; class Actinopteri; order Perciformes; family Channichthyidae; genus Pseudochaenichthys; species Pseudochaenichthys georgianus. The sequence continues at coordinate 7,064,890 of NC_047525.1, forward strand.
CTGAGGGAGAGGATTATCTGCTGCGCAAAGATGCTTCTGACAACACACACAAGGTCAGGGACGGACTAAAGGTCATCTCTCCGCTGCAGTATAGTGTACATAATAATGTGTGTGTAATATTCACACTGAGCTGAATATGAAAAATAGAAAGTGGCGTTAGTCAATTTGCTGCAATGTCCCACTCTGATGGCAGCCATTTTCTGGGATTTGCTGTGAGAGAGAAATAGTCTCTGAGACATCGTGCCTAATCACTTATAGCAGGTCAGACAACAAGAACCTGCGTACAGGCGGATCATTTGACTTTATAAGAGAGATATTTATTTAAAAAATACTGTTAAGCATGTCTTGGTGGATTGCCAAACAGGAAAAAAACGTTATCTGTCGCAGCATGTCTCAAAGAACTTGGATTGGGACAATGTTACAACGCTAATCTAGAGCGAATTAAGAGGTCAAGTTTAGGGTGTCACCTTTTGGACAAGTAGAGGGCGTGGGGGAGGGGGCAGATCCAGGATGTAAAGAGATTACTTATAAACCATAAGGGTTCTTTTTGTACCAACCTTATGTCGACTTATAATGATTGTTTGGACACTGAAATCCAATTAGGTTTAAATAATGATGTGATTGCTTTTTTATGATGTTGAGGGAAATGAAGCAACCATCCTCACAAAAATCTTAAAGAACACCAACACACCATTGAGTATCTCAACATAGCATTATTAGCATTATTGTGCGAGATTTTGTAGAATTCACTCTTGCTTCAGTGTCCTCATTGGTCAACCTTGACTTTCCTCGACATCTACAGACAGTGCAGGTGATTAGCAGGGAGCTTCTATATGAGGATGTTTTCTCCCTCCAGGATTGACTCGACTTACATTTAGACGGCCACACTGAGACACAGTAACCTTTGACCTGTTACTCAATGCATGGATCCATCCACTGCAGTGCATCTCCAGTTAATCTGCGTCACAGCATCACTGTGGACAGCTTGAAGGCTGTGAATGCTCCTCAGATCCCTCCTTCCCTCACCTCCTCCCTTCAGGCTGTTCTCCTTGGTGAGGGTCTCTGGTCAGTTTTGCATAGCTTTGCTTCCCGGCGCTGACTCTCCTCCGCTGGGTGTTTGGCTGATAATGACTCCTGTTCTGTGTATGGCACTGGTAGAATTCACTGTGAGCGCTCACTATCAGTGAATTACCATAGGGCCATAAACAGAGCAGAGAAAGAACCACTTGATGAAGCCCGTCCATCGCGGCTTACTGTCTCTGTCTCCTGTGGGCGGGGGTGTGTGATGTAATGCCTCTGGTGCGGGTGCATGAGCTGCGCACATCTCTCTGGGTGCTTCGACGTCTCTGTCCTGATGTGCCTCTGCAACAACAGCTGGAGGCAGCCACTTCTCTTCTTTGCCCATTTTGGCACTAGCACATTTTTGCTTCTGTATATATACTTTGAGCAATCATGTGTAGTGCCAATATAGGACGAGACAGACTTCCATCGGCTTTTGCGTAACCGTGGACTGTAATCTTCTCTGTGTCAGGACATGTACATGTGATCAACCTCTGAATTCAGCTCACTGTCTTCAGTCTTCATGGCCAATGGATGTGGAACTAGATTTTTTTTGAACAAAAACTGAAACGTTGACTTTAATTAAATGTATTAATCAACAGATTAGGTTACTAGGTTAGTTGAAAGCAATACTATTAAGTGTAAATGAAAGATATTAGTTTCAACTTAATATTATTGCTTTAAAGTTGACCTAATACAGTTATGAGAAATTAGTTTTAATTTAAGTCAACATTATCTGGACAAGATAACCTGAGATTTCTCCATGTTCCTGTCCATCATTTTATTAAACTCCTCTTGCCAAGCAATTCAGATTCAGGCCACCTCATATTTGCTGCTTCTTGTATCGATCTGAATCTCTCCACCTCCCGAGGATCCCTGTCGGGTTTGAAGCGGCCCAGCGGCTCTCTGGTGGTGTTTGGCAATGGTAGAACTCACACTGGTGAGGTAGATGGATCCGGTGGTTCTAGACTTGCCAACTACTACCTGAGAGCGTCCACCAGCTGAAAACACATGAAGAGACAGAACCAGCCTTCCTGTACCGAGTGGAGAAACACCTTCAGGACGTGAAGGCAGAGAGTGAGTGAGTGGCTGATGGTGATGAAGGGTGGGGTGAGACTCTGTTCCCCCCTCCACACCCCGGCCTCAGAGCTCCAGTCTCTCTAAAGGGCCGTATAGCATTCAGGCCTATAGTCTTCTGAACTAACAAATAAGCAGATGCATAAGGCAGAACATGGAGATACAGTATGTGGACATGTATAGAGGTCGTTTTCAAGCTTTGTAAATGTGGATATTTGCCTCATATTTCCTCAATTCTGCGTAACTCTGATTTGTAGGGTCACTGTTTGTAATGTTTTATTAAAATAAAAAGGTTCTGGAGGGTAGTAAACTAAAATCAAGAAAGAAAATTAGACCTGGAGTCCGAAGTCAGTTTGAGTATTAATTGACACAAGAATGCAGTCAATGTTAAAAAGTATTTTATAACATCCCAAAGGTTGTGTGTCCACCTCTTCCTCAGACAATACTTCTAGTTTATATTATAACCCAAACCAAGGTATAACACTATGTTAGCTTTTACGTTTTTCATGCTGAAATAAGTACTCAATCAATTCATCCATAGAAAACGTTTCGCCAACTAGTTTAATTATTGAGTAATGAAATGACCAAGCAAACGTGAGCAACCTTTGCAGTTTGCAGGTTATCAAATATGAGCAATTTCCAATGTCTTTGGGTTTGGACCGTCGGATGGACAAATAACCAATCTGACTCATCACTCGATTTGAACAAAACAGTCATCATTAATGAAGATAATATCATTTGCATTCCTACATGCATTTATAGAAAGCAATCAATGAGTTGTACTTCTTTCCTGCCGATAATGTTCTATGACAATGGTTTCTTCTGTTCAACAGCGGTCTGCTGCAGAGTTAGAGTGAGGGCAGCAGAGGGGTCTCGCTGTGTGGCTTCACATAGAGAGCTTCAGCCATCGAGGGGTCCTCTCTTAGCTCCGTGGCATAATTGGCAAACCGCGTGGTGTCATCTTACCTTCTCTTTCAATGCGACTCTTATCCCTCCTCCCCTCCAAAAGGAGTCAGGGTGGAGAGCCAGGGAGTCTTTCTCAGAGGCCGGTTTGGTTTGCTGGAAAAGCTGCTACATACTGAGCTCCATATATCTGGGTCAGGGTCTGCTAATGTAGGTGACAGGGGGATCTGGGGATTACAACCTCTTTATCTGCCTGTGCATAAATCCTGCTTTATCGCCTACACTTCAGCTTGAGCTAATATGATTTGTATTGTCACCAGTTTGCCTGCAGGCGAGCTATATTTGTGTACGTAGACATCAGACCTTCTACCTTTGGAGAATAAAACAGACGGAGTGGGTAAATGCTGAGCTGGTGGTGATACACACCCTAAAAGATCTGTTATTCACTACAACTGATAAACTGTGGTTGTGTCTCATGTTACAGAACATACATGCACATATAACATGTGTCTACATGTGACCACACCTTCTGAGCTTGAGTCTCATAATGCCAGATTTGTTGTGTATATGTGATTGTATCTGTTAAATCATGTATTGTTTTTTTATCATACAATTTCCTCTGTCTGTGATGCAAATAAACTATTATAAAGAACGACCCGTGTCAGACTCCCTCTAACGATCTTCTCTGCAGCAAAGTGCATTGTGGGATAACCCTTGTCAATGCTGGCCTTCTCCAGATGGGCCGAGCAGCTCAGGTTACGCCGCATTTTTCAGTTCCCCTCTATCCCACAGCCCCCTGGCCCCTTTCTCCATCTCTCTCTCTCGCACACGCACACGCACACGCACACACACACACACACACACACACACACACACACACACACACACACACACACACACACACACACACACACACACACACACACACACACACACACACACACACACACACACACACACACACACACACACACACACACACACACACACACACACACACACACACAGAGTTTCCTGGGTGGGGAGAGTCCGGCTGAGACAGTGCTTCATCTGTGTTCTCATGCAGGCTGCAGAGCATTAGTGAAATGAGATTATCAGAGTTCTTACTGTCTGGGCAGGAGGTGGGCAAAGGTGTGAGTTTGAAAGGGGAGGATGCCATTATTAGACCACCAGACTCCATTATGGAGGAGAGTGCTTCCTCAGCAACATGTCTGCTGATGCTCAGGGATGAGCCTGCTATAGGCCAAAGTTTGTGCTATCATTATTGGTCTTTTTTTATAGAAAGTAATGTTAGTTCTTTTGAATGTCCACTGATTCTGTCAGGCCAGTGGGTCAGACGTGGGTCAACAGAAGATGGGATTTGGTGAAGAGTTATGCAGTGACAGATATATAAATATTCTTCTCTGATCAACCATTTATTTAGAGTTTTCTGCGTTATATACTCCAAGTCTCTTTATTATATAATTGTATTTTTACTGAAAGAGAAGGGGTTCAATTACATTGAATTCACAATTTCGACATGGAACCAAATATTCCCTTTCTCTCAAAAATAAGTAAATAAAATATTACCAAAAAATGAACATACTTAAAAGAATATGAAGGAAAAAAAGATAAATACATTACTTAAAGAACAACAAGTTGATGAAAAATGGTTGTCATTAAATAATTGTATATCCCCACTCCTCCTTGCAAAACAAACAAACAAACAAACCAACCAACAAACCCACCCCCACACGTCTCTTTTCACAAAAATCAACCATTTCATTCCTTTGAATGAGGAGGATGCTTTTTGAAGTTGGGACCCAGCACTGTGCCCAGACGAGGGGTGGGAGATTATATCTTGTTAGAGCAAGTGCGGCCCCATGCTGCCAGCAGTTTGTACAAACGTGTGCATTTGGAAGTGTGTGTGCATGTGCAAGTGTGTGCATGTGGAAGTGTGTGTGCATGTGCGAGTGTGTGCATGTGGGAGTGTGTAGGGCCTGGGATGCATGTATTAAGAAACGATTAGTGGAGATTAAAGCCCTGCCCTAGAGTCTGCCTGCACGACTCCAGGCAACAGGAATGACCAACCCCCTCACCCTGCAGAGACCTCTGTGGAGCCGACCACCGGAGCCCTGGTCTCAGGCTGCCCCCCCGGCTGAGGATCAATGGACCTGCCCTCCCTCTGCCCAGTGATCCTCCATCACTGAACACATTCCCCCCAGGACGCAGCACTCACACTGCGGCCGCTGATTGGATGACTTTAATATCATCCAATCAGGTTCAAAGCGAGTCGGACGGATGTGATGATTTGAAGAATGCACTGCGCTGTGCACGGTGATGTAACCTTGACAACAGGCAGTGCAGCCCAGGCTCTGTTAGAGAGGAGTATGATGCCTGGATGTGGGCCTGACGTTTTCGTGATATTTTCCACATAATAAACTATTGCTTCTTTCAAACAATTTCACATATAGAACAATAACCTTGTTCAGTACATTTCCAACATACTATATCATAAACCTTTTTTAAATTCTTCGACATATATTATGACTTATTGTCACATTTTTCACCATACTATACTATAAATGTTTTTAATAAAATGTTCTACATATTATGGTATACTTCTTTTCCAATTTTTTGACTTACTATACATTTTTCAAAAATATTTTGGACCATGATTTATTTTGTATTATGTTGAACATTTTAAGAAAAACATCATAGTATAGCATTATGAAAATTGTAAAAAAATTAGAAAAGCAGATATAGTAAAGTGTCGAAACATTTGAAAAAAATCATAGAAGCTATGTCATAAAAATCATCATAGTATAGTTTGTTGAGAAAGTCATTTTCGTAAAGAAATTTGAAATAAGTAATTGTGTAATATTACATTTCGAAAATAATATGTCAAAAATAACGTTAGAAAACTTCAAAGTAGTATTTATTGTATATAAGTATAGTATTATGACTTTTTTCAACATACCAGACCATTTCTCATTATGGTTTGACATGCTAGGACCTTTTTATACATTTTCTCGATACTTTACAATGATTATTTTCAATATCACTCAATATTGTAGTTCTTAAATATATATGTAAACATTTATTAGACAGTAGTATTCATGTGTTAATAAGAACCATTTTCAAATAAATTCAGTCAATTAAAGTTGAAAACATGTTCTAACAAATCTGAGTTGATAAAAAAATTCTATAATTTATTTCCATAACAAGCTTCAAACATACCCTTCATATTTCCCCTTATTATAAGCATTCTGAAGCTTCTGTTTTAAGATGAGCTGCAACATGTTGGCTGCCTTCTTCTTAAAGCATATTCAAGTATCAAGCATCATTAACCTACATTTGATTGATTTTGCTGACTTATAACTGAACTATTGAGGCAGTATACCTCACCTGTAGAGGGGCCCAGCCCTTCGTATGTTTTACTGCACTTTCTTCAAATGTTCCAACATACTATGGTACTACATTTTTGTTATACTAGATCTTTTTTTTTTTATTAAACACGATAATAAGGTCTTTTTATTCTCCAATGAGTCTGCTGATTCAAACATGATGCAGAGTTCTCTCTTGCTCCAATATAAAACAGTCAGCAAAAAGAATAAAACAACAAGAAAGAATCAAAAGGACCTTTTCATCTGTGTAAATGCAACCTGCTTCAGCATTAATCTGGAGGGAGAGCCTGGTAGATTAAGGCCTGAACGCTTCTCTCTGCAACAGAAGGGCCCGGCTAGCAAATCCCAGGCTTTAAATCAGAGGAGGTTCAGCAGCTTATGATGTAATCATGGCCCTGTCTGTCACGACAGGGGGGGCGCTGTAGAAAGAGTGTGGAAGGTATCGGGCTTTGTAGCAACTCTATCACCACGGGACAAAATGCAGAGAAATGTCATGAGGTATCAATCAATCCATATCAATAGGATACGGCTGTAATAGGCCTAAGGCCTTTTAGTCGCTCATAAATAACTATGAATAAATAAGTAGGGAAGAGCAGGGCCAAGGTCATCGCTTTAAATACAGTTTGATGACTAGACAAAATGCAATCTAAACCAATCACACTCAGCCAACACTATATCCCCCAAATGTCAATGCAATATTTGCTGTTTTCGCTCGGTGCTCAGCTCCTAAAAAACACCCAGGTCCACCCTGCTTGATACTACGCATTCAAACTTCATTTGGTTTCAAAAAAGCATCCTGCATTTCTGTCCTTAATGCAACTGCCTATTTACATATTTACAGTGAGACGAGCATATTAAAATAATTGAACAAAGCAATTTGATTAAATGTGAGAAACAATACATATTTAAGCATTTCATTTACACTTTTATCGTTTGGATGAACATTACTAATAATCATGAGTGAATCTGACTGAAGGGTGAACAGCAGCCATTTTATTACACTTTATTTTTATTATTTATTTTTAAATAGTGGTGAGACTGTTACAGCTGAACCAAACCGAGTCGATTCGTGTAGAGCACTTTTTTGCCGTTTAAAAAAGAAAACCCTTATTCATATTTGCAACACAGATACTGTTGCCAGTGTCAAAGTGTGGCCAGCTTCCTGTGATTTACAAAGTGATGCAGAACACCAAATCCTAAGTGATATACAAGTCCATGTTAAAAAAATAACATCAACCCCTCTCCATGCACTGTGGATAAATGGATTTGGTCGACAAAATGGCTGCTCCAGGAAGTCAGCTTCGCAGTCCAGCAGTACAAAACACTGATGGAAATCCTGAGTCTTCACAAATGTTGGCATGTGCGGGGACTACAGTACAACAGCACAGGGAAAAGCACACAATATGGTATTTCAACATAATATTTCATCTTCTAATGGGAGAAATGTCCATGAGTTCAGACGCTGATCCGAAGCTTTGAAGAAGAATTGAGAATATGATCGAGGATTTGGAAACAGGAGTGAACTCTATGGCACTGAAGTGTAAATGCATCCTAAAATCCAAACGGTCAAGTACCAAGACGACATGTAGATGGAGAACAGTGTGAACACACTGTGGGTGGTTCGGTGGTGGCTTTGCTCCCGGGCTTTTTGGTTCATCATTGTTTTAAGTAAAGGTTAATTGTGAAGAAATAAATACTAAATACTCAACATCACAGATCAAAAAAAACAAAACATGAAGCCGAATGGGAGAAACAATACACCACAAAAGCAATATCTTTACATAGTAAACACATTGATACCTCACTTCCCCTGCAGATGTACATTAAAAAATATATTTGACATTGTACACAGCATCATAGCTGGAAATCAGTAGGATGAGCCAATCAGCACGGAATGCCGATCGGCCGCTCCTACTCTTTCCAGGTTCATCATTGTCACTGTTCCAAGGTCACGACCTCCACGGCCTGACCGTCGAGCGTCACCGTGTTATCGATGCGCGTGGTGACGGGCGCCATGGCGACTTGCACGGCCCGGTTGCCATGGGCGAGGCTGGTCACTACCGTCTGGTACATGCTGACCGGGATCGGGATCTGGACCATACCTGGGGGGGGGGGGGGGGGGGCACAGATGTTAGGGTTTAGACTCACAGCAGCACTGTTAACCTGCCGGTGGGATGGCATGCGAGCAGGGATCAACATCTGTTTTATCCCAGCAGCTGGAATAAGGGATTAAAGAACTAATCATTTTTTAGTCACACGGAACAACTCAATGTTTGATTTTTGTCTGTAAGCAGTAAAGAATCTTGATGAAAGGGTGCAGCAAGGGCCGATGAAGAATCCATTTCACTTCAGAGTTAGACGATAGCAGCAGCCTCTCTCAGAGACCTTTTAGGTTTATTAGATTTACCAGACAGCAATTGGGCGTCAAAGTCAAATGTGAAGATTTGCTCGTTTCTACTATAACTATTATTTATATTCTATTATAAATAATTGAGCATTTCAGTCCTTTATCAGTTAATGTTGAATAGCACTTGCTGCTTCAAGATGTTCAAAGGTTAGGATTTTGAGTTGGTAATAAGTTGGATGAGACCACCCCACGCTGGGCTCTTGAAGCGGGCACACATCCCTAACTGTGACATTTTAAAGACTGATCAAATCATAAAATAAAGTAATAAACAGATTCATTAATAAAGAAATGAAATTGTTGCAGCCTTATGCTAACTTGTTGTAATCTTGCCACTACAGTTTAACTCTGTCCAGGCAGTAGTCTGTGACAGGAGGCAGCCATGTTGCATTTCTGAACAATGGTCCGATTGAACGTTCTTGAGCTTCCACCAGGCCCAGCTGTGTGTGTGTGTGTGTGTGTGTGTGTGCCTGTAGGGATTACTGCTGCATCACGTGGGTCTCGCCCCACCCTGCAAGCTGTCACAGTGTCACAGGGAGGCAGGAAGGTCAGTGTGAGGGGTGGCAGAGGCTAATGTCCGCTCCGTTTACTGTGAGCTCAGACACTGAATGCACCAAACACACATCAACCCTGTCAAGGTAAATATATGATGAGTGCAGGTCTTTTGGTCAGAGCATTCGGCTACCAAGCGCCCTTTCTCTGGAACCAACTTCCTGTTTGTGGGTTGAATACGTACATTTTTAATAAAGCCTAAAGTTAGAGCTGGGTTAAGATGAACCTTCGTTTGTCCTTTGAGTCCTACATGTTATGGTATTTTATTTTGACTGTCTTTTTGTTTTTATTTTATCTCGTTTTATTCATATTTTACGTTCTATCATTACTTTGACCATTTTCTTGTGAATTGAATTATATTTTACACCGTCATGTATGTTTGTTGATCTGTAAAGCCCACTGAGACAAATGTTTTTTGTGATGGAGGGCTATATAAATAAACGTTGATTTGATTATTAGCCGTCCTTCAAGTGTCCCAAAATAAAATCACGCACCTTTTGTTAGGCTAGCTTTCTAGTTATCGGTCCTCTAATGCGGGCCCTCGCTAAGCCCACTCGCTGGTGATTTGCGACAGGGTTAAGATCTGCTGATGCAGGTGATTGTGCTGGCTGTGATTGTGGAGGGGGGGCTTAGGGGAGGGGGCCTGGCACGGTGACATACGGGGCCCGCACAGTGACGGAGTGAAGGGCCTCATCGGGCCACTCCAACACTGTCACTCCGACATTAAGGGTGGTGTGTGTGCATGTATTAGTGTGTGTTTCTGCCTGTGTGAGCGGAGGGTGAACACACAAGCCAATCAGATGTCTGGCTGCTGCACTTCAAACAGACTCTCCACTCCTGGGCAGCACTCCAGTGATTAGCTAAGGTCAATAGTGAGGAGAAGGACTGGCTCCGGCAGCTCCATTAGCTGGTGGAGAGCCGGAGCAGCAAAACGACTCCTTATGGTCCAGGGAGCAATTAGTGCCACAAAGGCTCAGGACATAAACTAAATCACTTGGATCTACAGCAGTGCATACAAATATATCGTTTATGCGATTGTACCTTGGCAAATAAAAAACCCTAAGAGTATAACTTACGCACCAGCACGCACAATGGTCTTGCTTATTTGAAGTGAATATGTCCGCACTGTTTTCGTTGTTTGAGTCTTAATGGTTTATTGAACATATAACTTTGGATAAAAGCATCTGCTAATTGTAATGTAATACGTTCGCATTCTGCGCCATGTTTCAGAAGGGCTGTCTGCTTTGAATAGTCTTTGTGTTTGTGTGCTGCCAGCTGGCCCAATGATAAGTCAATGGACTGATAGTGGAGTGGATCGGCCCCCTAGTGTACCTTGTGTAAGTGTGTGTGTGTGTGTGTGTTTATCCTCCTGTCGGATGGTACCGATTAGAATAAATGGTGAAAGAGAACAAAGATTGACGGATTGATGAGACGTGTGTACTAAATCTTTTGTCTGTTATATTTGCTGGAGATTAGCATTACAAACTGAAGTGTAATAAATCATGTGTTGCATCCCTGCATTGATTTGAAATGAGCATGCTTCAAAGCATTAATTGGCACACAAAAAAGATTTTCATTATTTTGGCTCCAGCAGTTATTGTTACATTTGTGTTAAAATGAGAGATACCATTTTAAACAGCTTTTAAATCACACTGGTCATTTAGCCAGCAATTGACATCTAATTATAACGTTTGTATTCATGCTGAGTGTCCTTTGTATGTATTTGTGTCAAATATGCTACTGACACTTCCAGACTACCTTTAGTGAGTGATCCGATTAGCAGCGTGTCCCCTGGTGTTAATCAGTGACCAGCTGTAGCTTTACATTCCCCCCAGGGTACGGGCGGACATCCAAAAGGCTGTTAATGCTATCCATGAGGATGTGAGGACACACTGGTCCAGTCCCAGTAGCAATGCATCGCCACAGCAAAGGATGCAGTGTGCCTGTGAGGAAGCTAACCATGGGCTCCTGCATCTAACGTACCATTAAAAGAAGGGAAGACACACAAAAAACCCCACGCCATCTGTCACATCAGCACATGGTAGATTAAAGTGCAGCAGCTCAGAGGCTGCAGTGCTACTGCGGGAGATTACACTTGGAGAGGCTCATTAGACATGCCATTGGCTGGGGAACACAGCTAATGTACCAATTAGTACACATGTGAACAACTGAGTTGATGGCATGTGTATTTTACTCTAAGTTTAAAATCCCTTAAATGTGTCGCAATGTGAGACGCAAAAAAGAAAGATGACCGATGACTCAAGAAATCTGAATTTACTGCGCACTAAAAAAGTTAAATATTCAGTGTCTACTATTATTGAAATAGTTGTGGATTAAAGAGAGCATTAGGATTTGAGTAGCTGAAGTTGCTATTAAGAACAGATAGTGTGTGAGAGTAAGGACACTAATAAGGATCCATGGTATTTATACAGCGCTTTTCCTGGTGCCCAAAGACGCTTGGTGATGTAAACACTCCACCAGTGTCACCTAAGCTATAATTAGTGCTATAGACATTTCAAATATATACTTTATATGATAACTATATCATTTGTGTCATTCAAGAGGCCTTTTGCATGTTGATCCTAACGCTATTGATGAACATGTCGTATACCTGTGGCATCTTGGACCCCCGCCAGGGCCCCAACAGCAGCTGCTGTCTCTGCCAGGACAATCTGCCCCCCGCCCTGCAGAGTGGCCTCTGCCAGCGTCGCTACAGCATGGGCTGCTGCCTCGCTGCAACACACACACACACACACACACACACACACACACACACACACACACACACACACACACACACACACACACACACACACACACACACACACACACACACACACACACACACACACACACACACACACACACACACACACACACACACACACACACACACACACACACACACACACACACACACACACACACACACACACACACACACACACACACACACACACACACACACACACACACACACACACCAGATACTGTGAACATGTAAAAACACGGGCATCTTTTTACTGTGCATACAATTTGGAATGAAATGACACACGCAGGATAGATGTTCTGTCGCTGTCGGACACAACGTACACACGCAGTCTGCTCACAAGGGGTTACCACAGAGATGTGGGGTGAAGAGGTAGGAGTGCATGAGCTGTAAGAGGCTTTTCTCGTCTGGCCTTATGGAGAATCTGTTCTCCAAGAGGGGCCAGGTGCCGCGGGTCTCACAAAGCAGTTTTATGAACCAGATCTACGCAGTGGATTTACCAGCAGCCTATTGGAAGAGTTCACGGCTTGGTCTATAATCACATCTGAGACAGAGCTGAGATAAGACAAGAGGAGGCGGAGCCGAGCAGAGACGCATTAATGATGCACTCACACTGGCTCAGAAGAGTGTGGGAGTGGAGTCATGCTACATTGGTAGAAAAAAGGCTTCTCAAACAGCCTTACATGCTGAGCCTTTTTCACAGTGTGTCCTTTTCTGTTGAGTGGGAAACATTTCTATAGGTTGTTGTTCTGACACAAAGGCAGTTAAAAGAGTCAAAGCATGGCAATAAGACGCTTCACTCGTTAGGTCTATAATAAGGCTGGCGTCTGAGGAGTGGAGGGTGCAGGAAGGAGTGTGTATGGGGCAGGTTGGTGAGGCGGCAGGGGGCCTGGTTATGGAAGGCTTTCCGAGTGAGGACGGTGATTTAGAAATGAACGTGTTGAGGGACGGCGAGCCCGTGGAGTTCCTGCCGCAGAGGGGCGATGTGAAGCTGAGCATGGCCCATGCATGTTGGAACTCACGGTGGTGCCAATTTTGGTCACACGGCAAAAAAGAGACAGTGGGAGAACGAGGATCTTAAGTCCCCGTGGAGCTAGGAAGCAGAGACAACATGTTCCAGAGATGCTCTGCACAGGTAAACAGCAGAGGTGGGGGGGGGGGGGACTCAGGTGGAGGCAGGTAACAAGCCCCACGGGGACAAACCCTTACACATTAATGCCTCGACACCACTGCAGGGGAGAACCAGCCAACATGTTTAAATCAAAGCCAGATAAAGATCTTTAATATTTGTAGGATCATGAATATCAAAAATGAGGATGAGGAAGAAGCTACAGGTGTCGGCCGCAGCCAAAGACCCCCCATCTTATTTGATAGATGAGCACACGTCCACCCTGCTCTGTTCTGCGTTGTAATCAGACACTGCAGGCGACTGGCCCTCCCTGGGACATGACTTAAGATCCTGTTCCCACCTGAATACAATCGAGTGGCTGATTTCCCTCAGGAAAACATTACAGAAACAACAACACCCCCACAGCTGAAATCGGGACAATCTATAGGTGCTGTACGTTAGTATACCTTATTAAATAAAACACAAGTTTGAATAGCTATTTTATCTGTAATCCTATTTCAAACTGCACCACCTACATGTAATGCAAAAGGGTAGCCGTTGATTTAATGAATCAGCAAAGGGCCTTAATAATCCAACAGGCTCGTTCATTAGAAGCTACACTGCGATGACGGGTAGTTCCTGGAAACAAGTTTGAAATGCTATGCGTCGTTTCATTTCCAACGGCACCAACTTTGTTTTGTAAAGGAAATTCGATTAGGTCGTTGGCACAAATAAAAGGGGAGGAGTTCATTGAATGAATGTGCTGAGAGCCATTGGAAGCTGAACTACTACGGCAGGTGGTTCCTCTCCAGGCGACGGCCCTGACCGTGGACACACTCTCAGTCTGTTTGCTCTGCTGGCTCCACCACCACCTGTACTCCTGCAGCACTGTGTCAGTGACAGCTGATCACCAGATACAGGTTCATTTCCAATCTTTTAAACTTCAATCACTCCAATGTAATTATGGTTCTCTGGTCTATATCTAAAAGAAATCTTTCAGGCCCAACAAAGTACAAGCCACCTAACATCCACCATCTTATGAGTGGTGACTCTAAAAGCCTTGTTCCCGTCGTCTTGTAAAATAACTTCTTCTCTCCCCCACCCTCACCTGTTCATAGACATAGTGACGGTGGCTCCGGACTGCATTTCGTGGCTGGCGGCGATTGCAGCTTCTGCCAGAGAAGCGACTGCCTGCGTGGCCTCTGAGGACTGAGTGGTCTGAATCGTCATTTCACCACCCTGGAGGGTGGCCCAGTTCTGGTCCACCTGAAAAGGGACAATATATAAAAAGAACACAAAGCAAATAAGTATCTAGAGAGAAGAAAACGATAACGTGAAAACGACCAATGATATCCTCTGGCTGGCTTAGATGCTGTGGTTCTGAACGGACAGCTCTAAATGTTTGCTTCCATGACTCATGCATAAGACAATGAAATAAGAGAGTGGTTGGTTTGACCATTGGTTCTGCAGTCTGTGTGTCGTACTGATCACAACGTGTCATACTGCTGTGCAGGACAAGTGTTGAACATGCGATGCTCTAGTGGTTGCTACCTCTCCGTCAGTCACTGTGGCGTAGTTGACCTGCGCCACCGTCACCCCGGGCAACTCCGAGGCGTCTGCCAGGGTGGCCACTGTGTGCCCCGTGCCGACCTGAGATAGTGGTGCACACAAGAACTTCAATTACTGAATGTGATTTGGAGAAACAAAAAAAAAAATGAAGAACTTTCACGACAAAGAGAGGAAGTCAAATCTACCTGGATGAGCGACACTGTCCCGTCGGGGTTGTTGACGGTCTGTACCACGGTCTGCGAGGGAACCAGGTGAGCGATGCTGGCGTTGGTCAGGTGGTGGTGGTGGTGGTGCTGGGTGGTGGTGGTCGTCGTGATCACATGATCTTCAAAAGCGTACAACAGATCTTCCCGGCCGTGCTGCTTGTAGCAGTTCTTCACGATGGTCCGCAGCGCCTGCGTCCAGGACACCTTGGGAAATGCATGATAACATGGCAAATTATTCTACCGTCTGCATAAAGGACGACAGACATTATAGATTGCAGTTGGTCAGGCAACTCGACTACAAAAAATCATGTTGCATCTCTTGGAATCCGCTTGTTACCCATAGTTACCAACGGGCTGCAGCATCTCCCTGCAAAGACTGATAATGTATGACGCCATAACTTGAACATTTCTCTCACCCTCTGTTTCTGCTCCTCGGTGCGGACGTCACTGCGGACGTTGGCCCATGGGATGTCCTCCGGCCACCACAGTGGTTTGCAGCTCTCCTTCCCCCAGCCAGGCTTCCCCCGGCCCGTCGAGTACTTCAGCATCTCGGGGATGAACGCTCGCAGCTGGGCCTGAGGAGAGAAGCGCAGAGACATGAGACGACGCAGAGCAGAACTCCAAAGTGGAGAGCCGCAGTGTCTCTCCCAGGCTCACGCGCCCTTGAGCAGGAAGCAGGAGGTGAGTATTGATCGGGAAGCTGCTGCTGAGGTGGCCAACGCCTGCAAATAGAAACAGCTTTTCTAAAAGGAGAACAATGCGATCATGTTTGCTAACAGACCAATCTATGGCTGTGGCTCCAGCCTGGTGAGACGCTGAGGGGGGGGGTCCAGCAGTCAACCTGTCCAAGCTAAGGCTCCAGCACACTCAGGTTCTAACAAGGACACGCTGGTCAATATTTGTAGACAAATCAATGTCAAAAACATTAGATTTCTTTTGTGGTCTATTGTTTTTACTATATGGCTGTTTATATTTTTATGAGCTGTGTGATTTTATATTTGATGTATCTCTCTGTACAGCACTTTGGTCTGGAGGTTTTAAGTGCTAAATAAAGTTGGATTGGATTGGATCACTTATACTACTTTATGGAACTGTAGACTCAAGTTATTATTTTATTATTAAAGATTGACTGTATTACTGAGTCCAATATATTGCCATGCTTTAAAGCAGGCGGTTAGAACTAGTTACTTGCTGTTGGATTTAAGAGATTATTTATTTGAGAGTCAAGAACTTCCTATAAAAAATGTGGCCATTATGTATTGTGTCAGATCTACTCTCCCTGTTCTGACTGCTCTGTCAGCAACACTGCACAGAAGGCTCCAGGAGACTGCCATGTGTGAGTGGGGACATCTGATTGGTTGGCTATTGATCACCCAGCAGACGTGCTACATGTGTGGCAGTGAGCGACATGCCACAGCTTCACCGTTTCTAGAACACGCCTGCCCTCACCGACAGGCTGGGGGGTTTAGTGTCCTCAGTGTCCTGGTAATATGCATCACCAGGGGATTATATCGCACAATGAGGCACTGCAGCGTCTGCCTGCCTGACATCACGGGCAAAATGTGGTTACACAGAGAAATAAATCCCCCCCCCCCCCCCCCCCTAGACCACGTATTCCAACTGATAATCACAAACCTTTTGTAAAGGAAGATACGGCAAAGTGGATCCTGATAGAAAACGGATGGACAATACTTAAGCACGCCAGCTTTAGAAAAACACGCATCCGCTCCAGGGGCTTTACTTCAGACGGCACTTTACACCTGACAGAGGAACTTGGATTAACCCCAGAAAGACGGATTTAGTGGCAAAAAGACGCTTGCGTTTTCCACCTGTGGCTTATCCGTGTGTGGATGTATGTGATGCATGCGTGCCGGGCCAGATGGCCTAATTACAGTGGCTCGTGAGTTAAGTGGCGTGTTATGCTCGCACCCACCACCCCGCCCCCCCCCCAATCCTAATCCACCAAGCAATTGTCCAATCAGCATTTAGGAAGGAGCCTATGTCGCCGGGTCCCTGTCCCTAACGAGGCTGGGGGGTAATTATGGGCTCAGGCTGGACCGGGATCACCTGCTGCAGATGCTTCATATACCGGCCTTGCATCACTACACCTCACTTGGGATTTCTTCAGCTTTGTAAGACCTCCTTCAGACGTCTGCATAGTGAACAATGAGCCCTGTCTTTTATGTTTTCATTTGAAAACTTGCTATTTCCAAGGTACATTTTGACGGGACAACATCCTGTCTCCACAACACCCTCACCCTTCCACCTGAGTGAGGCAACAGGTTACTCATGATAATCTCATCCGACAACCTCCAGAAAAACAAGCGCCAACTAACACCCGCCCCCCGAGGACACATCCGCCCCTCGGATTGGCTACCGTCCTCCCAGGGTCGAGGACCGTCTCTTTGGGCCCTGTCATGCTGGCTGCTCTGACGATGATCCAGAGAATGCGTCGGCAGCACTGGGACGGAGGAGTAAACAAGCCAGGTCCCCTCAGAGAGGATGGTGCAAATGTTGCAGTGAAAGGCCTCTAAGTGCAGTCTGCCCTGCACCCCCCCCCCCCCCACTGGTACCGCAGTCTGTCTAGCAAAGGGAGGAGGCTTGGCTTGTTTTCAGATGCGGAAAGTACCTACGCATCAAGAATACAGTCTGACTGAGTTACAAGTCCTCTTCACCGTAAAGTTAAATTAAAGTATTTAAAAGAACGTTCATTAAGTGATGCTGATGGACATCCAGAAACAGCTGACAAAAGGCAGGTGACCTTGATACATGCAGTACCTGGCTAAACTTCAGACATAAGACACAATGTGAGAATGGGACTTGTTGCCAGACGCTGCCCTCTGCTGGGACCGTCCACTCTCCTTTCAGACCAGAATAGATAAGATGTACGATACTTCACTTCCATTCAAATGTTTTAAAATGCTTCGTCTTCTTATTTTGAGGTGAATTGTACACTCTATCAGTGTGCGAAAAAGTACACGTCCCACCGTCCGGGACGTGTTATTTACAATATCGGACAAGTAGATCTTTCAATTGACTTGTCCGGCGGACAAGTGACGTTTTTCGCCCCGATTTATTGACAAATTATTGATACATTCAGTTTACAAAAGGCAGAACTCATTCGCAAATTGTACGTGTCCGACATTGTTCGTTTAGAAGTGTTAGTTTCGGTTCTGCTTGTCGATTCATAAGGAAATGCATCTCGCCGCTTTCTGTACAGTTAGACGGGGACGGGGTGGGAAGTGTAGCACAGTGGCAGGGCTGGGAAGCAAAACTCTGTTCCGAGTAGGAACAAATAACAATTGTCCGGTAGCGGGATTAATAAGAGTTGTGAGGACAGGAGGCGAGGCCGAGCCCCGCGGACCGCAGCTCTCTCTATGCTCCGTATCAGCTGATCGCTGCTCGGTGCCGCTCAGCGTCTCTCTCTCTCTCTCTTTCTACACACAGCGCATCCGCTGCCTGTTTAACAGCCTCATCTTTGTCAAACTTTCTTGTGTTCTTTCTCTAACACGTAATGAAGGTTATTAAGCGTTTTAGCTCCTGTGTTGTTAATATTGACCGCCATTTCCTTTATGAAGTGAAGCAGCCTCCCTGTCTGTGTCCTCGCGCTGTCCTCACATCCCCGGACCCCCAGGCTCGGAGGAGCACAGGGATGTCAGTATTGTTTATAAAGCAGGGTATAGAAAGTACATTATTGTAATGCTATTTATACTATTTATTAACTTTTACAAACAGTGAGTAGCTGGGCAGCTGCAGCATGTGTATTGCAGGACATGTGTAAGCGTGCAAGTGTCTTTGAGTTGTAGAAAAGCTCTAGGCCTATAGGCTATAAATATAATAATAATAATAATAATAATAACTTTATTTGTATAGCACCTTTCATACAGGGGATTGCAGTTCAAAGTGCTTTACATCAGTAAAAAATAAGACATAACATCTGTGTAAAACAAGCAGCAAGAGCAAAGCATAAAGTGGGATAAAATAATTAAAAATAAAAACATGGGGAATAAAACATAGAGAAATAGTGCAATGTCAATCACAGAGAATAAGTGCAGTATAATATTGTAAAATCAGTAAAATGCTTTGGTAAAGAGATAGGTTTTAAGCTGCCTTTTAAAAATGCCTAATGTATTGGCTTCCCTAATATTGTTGGGTAACATGTTCCACAGTTTTGGGGCGTAGTTTACAAAGGCTGCATCACCGATCTTCTTAGGACTCTTTCTGGTGACCTCTAATGGACCTGCATCTGATGATCGCAGTGTTCTGGCAGGTGTGTAGTTCATTAGAGAGTCAGCAATGTAGCTGGGTCCTTGTCCATTTAGAGCTTTGTATATGAGGAGAAGCACCTTCAAATCAATTCTAAAAGTTACAGGAAGCCAGTGTAGAGTAGCTAAGACAGGACTAACGTGTTCCCTCCTTTTGGTATTCGTTAGTAGTCTAGCTGCAGAGTGTTGAATGAGCTGGAGTCTTTGTACATTCTCAAACTGCACCACTTGGAACTAACTAAACAATGCAGAGATTATTTTTATATAATTGTATTCAATAACCGTAAGAAATTAAACAGTATGAAGTGATTTGTAAATAGGAATACAGATGTGACTTAATGTTTTCATAAATATATTTTTCTCCCAGTTTGTCATGGGACTGATTTACCCTCTCAAAGAACCGGAACCGAGAACCGAAAATAACCAGAATCGAAAAGCAGAACCGCAATCGTTAAAATCCAAACGATACCCAACCCTATGTGTGATGCAGTAAAATCTCACTTCTCACTTACGTTAGCGGTGTCGTAAAAACCGTGGGAAAATGTAAAAAATACGATGACGAAGAAGAAGATTCCAGTGGCCCCAATTTTTGTCCATTCTGGACAAGTGAAAAATGTATTCGGACAAGTACATTTCCAAACTCACTTGTCCATGGACAAGTACTCTCTAAAAACTTTTTCTCACACTGCTCTATAGATTATTATGTTCAAATGTTTCATTTCTATTTTTTGTGTTGTGATTGTATTAGTCTTGTCTGTTGTCTTTTTTGTGACTTGATCTGGTTTTGTCATTTTGTTTTTGTGTTTTGACTGTCTTGCTGTTTGTACTAGATGTTAGGACCCCCCCCATAACAACATGGTTCATCTCAAGAGGTTGATCCTAAATAAACAAAGTTCAGTACAAGCACAGACGGTATTGAGCCTGACCTGGGTCATCTTGTCCACAGAGACAGGGATACCATCGATCGTGAGGGGGGGTAGCTCTGAGGCCAGATCTCCTCCAGGGGGGGCGTGTTCAGCCAGAGCGTTCTCCAGATCCTCCAATATCATGCCCTTATACTTCCTCACCTGGAGGACAAACCACAGTGGATCAGTTTGGTACCAGAAGTATTTGCTCGGTGGTGGTTAAATCATCAGGAAGTGAACAGACTGATAAACATCGAACAGAATAGAATTCATAGTGAATAGCTGAAGCTAACACTCACCACATTCTCCAGAGGAGCAGCCCCGAACACCTTGTACACAGGGTTGGGTTTAGAGGGCGAGATACACAGCACTATGGCCTGCTGGCCCACTCTGGTGGTGTACTCATCCAGGGTGGCTCTGAGTTTCCTGTAAACACACACCATGCTTTACCTCCGGTTCACAATACAAGCCCTGAAGCACAACAGCGACTCGAAACACTGATCCCAGGGGCTGAAAGTGACTTCAAGTTAAGATTGACTTTATTGATCCCAATGTGGGTATGATAAAACAAGGCATTGCACATCTACAAAAGTGTAGAAAAATATATATATATATAAAGATATCAAAAAAAGAAAAGAAAACCGAAAAATATATACATATTGACAGTGAAAGATATAAATCAGTAGACGATCAAATACACACTATGAAGAGCCAAATCACATGTAATGTAAAATACTTCTTAGTTATGGTAACTGTTGATGGATAATACAGAGTGCAGTACTAGGACATGTTTCCTGGTGTTCAGGCTCACCTGAGCAGACGGGTCTGCTGCCTCTTGCGGATGGAGGGGTTAGATTCAAAGACATGAGGCCTCTTTCTTTTCTTCCCAGTTGCCACGGCAGCAGCAGCCGCCATGCCTACTGGCCCTGAGAGAGAAAGAGAAAGTTGGACTGTAAGTACAAATAAAGGCTAGAAATCACAAGGAACTAGAATCTGTAGAGTTCTTGAATTCTGTTTAATACTCTCTTGAGCTTATCATCTTCATCTTGAATGTACACGTTCAAATCTTCTTCTTTTTGATTTAACACATTTGATTTGCTATTCCTTTTCAAAAGTAGGCTAGATTTTAAATTGAGCCGAGTTGCCATGGTGGCCCAATGGCATCATTTGGGCCCTTAAAATCTACAAGGGAAAATCAAATAAAGCATTATCAGGAGGCCTTATAGTGGAACAGCCTCCACAAAACAGCCCACTGGCACCCCCTGCTGTTCATTTAAAAGCATTACACCAAACTCAGGCACTATAAATGTGACTCTTGGATAAGGAAAATCCAACATGCAAGATTGCAACATCTACTTGTCTTTCAGACTTCCGTTGGGAAGTGTTGATGGATGTTTCTTATCAAGTTAATCCCACTCTCACTCATTTGGAGGCCCCAGACGCTCTACTTCTCTCTATAGCCCAGTGTAGACATACCTGCTGCAGCCAGGTGCGCAGTGATCTCATCAGTGCCCGCCGAGTTCAGGATGTCCGTGTCATCATAAGGATCATCATCTGGTGAGGACGTTGAGTCTTCGTCAGCGCTCATCATGGACGCTTCGGTATACGTGGTCACATGTACCTGTACACAATGATCCAAGAACCAATGGGTTAAATTAGATTTTTGACTCTTTAGAATAATGGGGCTTCCTGTTTGCCATTAGCCATTCTGCTGATATGCGAATAATTAAATCCACCTATGGGCAGAAATAAATTACCTGAACCTGCTGGATCTGTTGGCTGACGGCACCAGCCTCGATGGTGGTCATGTGTTCTGTCTGGTGAACGACGTTTTCGTCCATTATGGGCCACCTGGTGTACACGGCTGTATCCACGGTACAATGACTGAGGAGAGAGAGAGAGAGGAAAGAGCAGCATAAGATGAGGACAGAGTGTTTTACCCCTACTGTACAAGATGCCTGAGTAATTTCCCTTTATTCATTAATATCAGAGAACTTCTGATGCATAGTATTGCACATACAAAATGAAAACATGTAGTACCAGCTTTCCTCAAATATATATTGCTACCATATGCAAGTATGCTTAAAATCATATCATATAACTCAATTATTCTCATCACAACAAATTAATAGCTAATGACCAAAATATTCAAAGATCATACAAATGAATCCCAACTATTGCATGGTACTTGCATCTGTCAAGACACTGCATGCATTTTGAATAAATAAGTGCATCATAAATGCAAGTCCATGAAAATAAACTCAAGCAATGTAATGCATGTGTGCACAGAATGTATGTTCATAGTCTGTTCAAAGACATCAGTGCACAATACTCATCAGTCTCCTTATTACAGCTCTGAACGTGTGTAAAGTGTGTGGTGCACTGACTGCTGCTCTGCCACTAGAGGGCTTCATACGGCATCAATACTTCCATCAGGAATCCACTGTGATCAATGTGTGAAAATAATGTCTTATAATGTATTAATTTAATATGTATAATATATTAAATAAGGGTTTACAAGAGAATAATGGGCATTACACACATGATACTCGTTAATAGATCATACTTAGCACTCTTAGACATTTACAGTTTAAATTCAGATTCAAAGGGAATAACTGATTGTTTAATATAAGAGCAGGAAGTCATTCAGAATATAAAGTGTTGAAGAGCATCTGTGTGTGGAATGGAAAAAACTGTATGTCTGCCAATATGGGGCTAAACAACACTCATACAATAGGGTTTCACTAAATGTATACATATAATATTATTCTTCACACTTAGAAATGTATGACTTAATCCATACATGGTCAATGTAGACAGGCTTTTGAGAGAAATGTCCACAGGTTCAGTTTACTGGGGATAGCCTGTATACTTGATTCATAGTGGGAAGCTGATATAAAGGTATATGATATTTATTTAAACAGTTCTGTATAATACACCATTGCTTTGTCTTGAGTATTCTTCGACGGGAGTTGTTACACACAAATGCAAAGTTAATAAGCATAAGGAGGGAAAAGATGGCATTTGCAGCAGCCAGACAGGTTTATGGGCATGCAGTATCATCTGTAACATCAACATGGACTGTGTGAATCAATGGGATGATGCACGACTCAACAATAACATTGGCGTTTAACCATATCTAAGGCCGGTAATAAAGTAAAATCCCTATCACATAGTAACTACTCATGACTAACTGTATTAAATAGACATTGTAACTGATCATGCGTTACAGTGCTCTCATGTTAGCCGGCTTGCTTCACATCGACAGCCAAACAGAGCTAAGCTAGCTGTGTCTACATTTGGCTAATAAGCTAGCTAGCTAACCATTTGGCGATGTAGCATCGGTCATCTGAATGGACATTAGCAATAATCGTTAACATCGACAATCTCCCGATGTTCGCACACTGATCACGGATGAATTCAGTGTGCAGTGAAAGGTAACAGATAAACATTGGTAACGCAGCAGCAGCTAGCAGTAAACCCGCGCAATATGAAACAAAACACAGCGCTAAGCAGGCCCAGCGGCCTACGTCTCTATTCTACTCTTTCTCAGCTTCTTGTCGATACGCGCCTACAAAATGATTCCGCACAAAAGCCATATCTGTGTCATAAGTCTGCTGTAGTAAACATCTAAACAATCTGCATCTTTCGCCCCAACGCTGCCGGGTTGATGGTGCGGCTGCGCCGGGGCAGAAATAGATGGAGATTGCGCGGTAGGGCACTAACCTCAGAGCGGCTGCGCTACTTCGGGCCTGCGCGTACAGATGGTACCGAACTGTAATGGACGACAGAGGGGAGTCAGCAGGAAACAGCACTGCACTGATGGTGCCTTCAGGTGCCCTCCCGAGCTGCTATTTTATACATTCACAATGCATACAGTCAGACGTGCATTTCGGAGCGCTTTTAGTAAAAATAACGGCATAAAGCAGCTTTCTAGGAGGTTTTTGTTCATGCATTTGGTTTTATCAAAAATAACACATTGTGCCGATTTTCTTATGACTACTTACGACTTCTACCAGAATTGCCGGAGAACTTGCATGAGAAATATAAACCGTGTTTTGATGACCTTGTATTTTTAACACAAAGTTGCAAATCTCTAGAGAAAGTATGAAACCATTCTGTTGTGAATTACAGATATTTAAAATACAAAAGCAGCATCAACATAAGATAAGGAAAGTATTGTGTTGTCTTTAATACATCCCTAACACAAAGACATATTTTTACATAATGCATTACAACCTTTATATATACAGTCTATGATTACAACATAAAAATGAAAAATAGTAGGCTACAGAGGCTGTAATATATCACATTGTAAACAATTGCTTACAAAGTTTCCATGTTCCTATGAGTTACTCTTCATATTAAGAAACCTAGGCAATCACACATGTGCTTTTTCCGATTATAAAGATTCGTGCCTTGCTATTAAATCCATATCGGTCATTTTTACACCATTGATTGTGAATAATATGTACGATAGTGCTTGAACGCCACACAAGACCTGTCAAACCACGCCCCTTTCTGCCGAAGCTGGCCCCTCAACCATGGATGAGAGCTCAAACATACCGTGTGAGGTAAAGTTATCTTCTTTTAAAGATATACAGTTTATATTATAAACACATACACAAAAACAGACAGTTCACGCTGTCATGTAGCGTTGCTGTTAAGATAGACTCATGTTAATTTTGGAAATAGTCACCAATATGAAGTTAATGTATCTCAACCGAAACAAATGTATTCCAATCAGCAACACCTGTCATTCAGGCACACGGTGCTAATTTCTATGTAGAATTTCCGTTTAAAACATTATTCAAACAAGCAATGTACTAGGACACATTTACTAGAGATATTATTATTATATGTCACTTGTTTGACGCTTTTATCCAAAGCGATTGATTTATACATACTCAATACTGACCGCGGTGCATTTAGTTTTAGGTTGGATACTCGACGGACATTCGCGGACCCTCCAGCAGCGTCAGTTTCCCCTGCTGCTGGCTGTATTACGACGGGGAGATCTTCTACGCGAAACGAGGCGTTCACTTAGGGACCATCAACAAATGAATTTTCAATTACACAAGACATTTTTTCTTTTTAATAAATCGACAGCTTCCCGATCGAGTAAATGTGAAGCAAATCCACGCTAGAGCATGCATTTGTTGAACAAACCTCTTTTTATTACATTGTAATACTTTAAATAAGTTGTATTATTATTTTTGATGGAAATATTAGCTTATTTCTTCAATACCTTCCAGGTCATGTGACCTAATGACTCAAAAATCAGTGCTGGGTCAAATAACTACACTGGCTGAATAGGACACACCTCTTTTTGTTGCATATTAACACTCTAAATATTTTATATTATTATTTTGATGGAAACATTTGCTTATTTCTTCAATACCTTCCAGGTCATGTGACCGATTCACTCAAAATCAATGTTGGGTCAAAGAACTACACTGGCTGCATAGGACACATCTCTTTTTATTGCATTTTAAAACTTGAAATATTTTATATTAATATTTTGATGCAAAAATGAGCCTATTTCTTCAATACCTTCCAGGTCATGTGACCGATTCATTAAAAATCAATGTTGGGTCAAAGAACTACACTGGCTGAATGGGACACACCTCTTTTTATTGCATTGTAACACTCTAAATATTTTTATATTAATATTTTGATGGAAACATTTGCTTATTTCTTCAATACCTTCCAGGTCATGTGACCTAATCACTCAAAATCAATGCTGGGTCAAATAACTACACTGGCTGAATGGGACACACCAATTTGTATTGCATTTTAACACTCTAAATATTTTTATATTAATATTTTTGATGGAAAAATTAGCTTATTTCTTCAATACCTTCCAGGTCATGTGACCGATTCACTCAAAATCAATGCTGGGTCAAAGAACTACACTGGCTGCATAGGACACACCTCTTTTTATTGCATATTAACACTCTAAATATTTTTATATTAATATTTTGATGGAAGAATTAGCTTATTTCTTCAATACCTTCGAGGTCATGTGACCTAATGACTCAAAATCAGTGCTGGGTCAAAGAACTACACTGGCTGCATAGGACACACCTCTTTTTATTGCATATTAACACTCTAAATATTTTTATATTAATATTTTTTGATGGAAATATTAGCTTATTTCTTCAATACCTTCCAGGTTATGTGACCGATTCACTCAAAATCAATATTGGGTCAAATAACTACACTGGCTGCATAGGACACACCACTTATTATTGTATTTTAACTATCTAAATATTTTATATTAATATTTTGATGGAAAAATGAGCCTATTTCTTCAATACCTTCCAGGTCATGTGACCTAATGACTCAAAATCAATGCTGGGTCAAAGAACTACACTTGCTGCATAGGACACACCTCCTTTTATTGCATTTTAATACATTACATATTTTATATTAATATTTTTGATGGAAAAATGAGCAGCGGGTGTGTGGGAGAAGTTTGGAGAAGACATGGAGAAGGACTTTCGGGCGGCACCAAAGTTGTTCTGGAAAACTGTCCGACACCTCAGGAGGGGGAAGCAGGGAACCATCCAAGCTGTGTACAGTAAGGATGGGACGTTGTTGACCTCAACTGATGGAGTGTTGGGGCGTTGGAAGGAACACTTTGAGGAACTCCTGAACCCGACAACTCCGCCCTCTATGTTAGAGGCAGAGCTGGAGTATGACGGGGGATCAACACCAATCTCCCGGGGGGAGGTCACTGAGGTCGTCAAACAACTCCACAGTGGCAAAGCCCCGGGGGTGGAGGAGATACGCCCAGAAATGCTGAAGGCTCTGGGTGTTGAGGGACTGTCATGGTTGACACGTCTCATCAACGTTGCGTGGAAGTCGGAAACAGTACCGAAGGAGTGGCAGACCGGGGTGGTGGTCCCCCTTTTCAAAAAGGGGGATCAGAGGGTGTGTGCCAATCACAGAGGCATCACACTACTCAGCCTCCCCGGGAAAGTTTACTCCAAGGTACTTGAAAGGAGGGTCAGGCCGATTGTCGAACCTCAGATTGAGGAGGAACAATGCGGATTCCGTCCTGGTCGTGGAACGACGGATCAGCTTTTTACTCTCGCAAGGATCCTGGAGGGGGCCTGGGAGTACGCTTATCCGGTCTACATGTGTTTTGTGGACTTGGAGAAGGCGTATGACCGGGTTCCCAGGGAGTTACTGTGGGAGGTGCTGCGGGAGTATGGGGTGAGGGGGTCTCTACTCAGGGCCATCCAATCTCTGTACTCCCAAAGCGAGAGCTGTGTCCGGGTCCTCGGCAGTAAGTCGGACCCATTTCCGGTGAGGGTTGGCCTCCGCCAGGGCTGCGCTTTGTCACCAATCCTGTTTGTAATATACATGGATCGGATTTCGAGGCGTAGTCGTGGGGGTTCTGATGGCTTCATCGGTCTGCGACCTTCAGCACTCACTGGATCGGTTCGCAACCGAGTGTGAAGCGGCTGGGATGAGGATCAGCACCTCCAAATCTGAGGCCATGGTTCTCAGCAGGAAACCGATGGACTGTCCACTCCAAGTAGGGAATGAGTCCTTACCCCAAGTGAAGGAGTTCAAGTATCTCGGGGGCTTGTTCTCGAGTGAGGGAACAATGGAGCGTGAGATGGGCCGGAGAATCGGAGCAGCGGGAGCGGTATTGCAGTCGCTTTACCACACCGTTGTGACGAAAAGGGAGCTGAGCCAGAAGGCAAAGCTCTCTGTCTACCGGGCCATTTTTGTTCCTACCCTCACCTATGGTCATGAAGGATGGGTCATGACCGAAAGAACGAGATCGCGGATACAAGCGGCCGAGATGGGTTTCCTCCGCCGGGTGGCTGGTGTCTCCCTTAGAGATAAGGTGAAAAGTTCGGTCATCAGGGAGGGACTCAGAGTTGAGCCTCCTTCGCGTCGAAAGAAGCCAGTTGAGGTGGTTCGGGCACCTAGTTAGGATGCCACCTGGGCGCTTCCCTAGGGAGGTGTTCCAGGCACGTCCAGCTGGGAAGAGACCAAGGGGTAGACCTAGGACCAGGTGGAGGGATTATATCTCTTCGCTGGCCTGGGAGCGCCTTGGGATCCCCCAGTCAGAGCTGGTTGATGTCGCCAGGGAAAAGAAAGTTTGGGGCTCTCTGCTGGAACTGCTACCCCCGCGACCCGACCACGGATAAGCGGGAGAAGATGGATGGATGGATGGAAAAATGAGCCTATTTCTTCAATACCTTCCAGGTCATGTGACCAATTCGCTCAAAATCAATGTTGGGTTAGGGTTAGGGTTAGGAAAATACACAAGAAGAGGAACAATTTCCAAAGCCTTAACCAGTGGTGTCAGCAATTATTATTACACTATGTTAAGACAGACACCAGAGGAAATAATGGCTGGTAACATAAGCAGAAGCCTCACCAAAGACGTGTTAAAGAAAATATCCTCTGAAGTGAAGAAAAGTGCAAGGCTCCACGATGACATGATGCTTGAACTCATGTTGAATCAAAAAATAATCAAAGAGAGCAGCAGTCATGCATCATCAAAAGGCTATCTTCAGCACCTACAAATTGATCCGTTTGCTGTACATTTATACACAGATGCTGGAATAAAGATATTGACTGAGCACTTGAAAAAGCCAACACCTACGACTCTCTACCTTGATGCCACAGGCAGCGTGATACAGAAAATTCCTGATCAAAATAAGCGGGTCTTGTATTATGCTTTGGTTTTTCCCGGAATGGGTAAGGATAAGCCTCCCTTGCCTGTCACAGAACTGATCACCAACAGCCATCTATTTCCCATTGGCTCATGGAATTTAAAAGAAAGTTGTCTTACATAACAAAAAGAAAGATAGCACAGGTTGAGACAGATTATAGTTGGGCTCTGATAAACAGTGTGCTTCTGTCTTTTAACAGGGAAAATATGTCAGTGTACCTTGACAGAGAATTTGAGATAGTGTCTGGATAAACTGAACTGATTCCTAACTTCACTGTGCTGCATCTGTGCTCTGCTC
The DNA here is from genome assembly GCF_902827115.2 of Pseudochaenichthys georgianus. Classification (NCBI taxonomy): domain Eukaryota; kingdom Metazoa; phylum Chordata; class Actinopteri; order Perciformes; family Channichthyidae; genus Pseudochaenichthys; species Pseudochaenichthys georgianus. The sequence continues at coordinate 7,094,093 of NC_047525.1, forward strand.
ATATCATGAAGGCTGTGTCACAAGCATTTGGAAAAAAAACTGTAGACAGAGGCACACAGGAATATGCAACATTCTGGTTTGCGTACATCCTGAACTGCACAAGTATGCAGGAAGCCCTTGATGTTTTTTTATCATATGTGTGTTTTTTGATGCAAAGGAGTACACTCATTCGGTGAAACAGAGCTAAATGTACCTCGACGAGTGCATTTTGCAAACTCGGGACTTGAAACTGGAGGAAAGTGGACATGTAATGGGAGAGGAGGAAAGCTAAATGGAAACAAATGCTCATAGCATTATTGGAAAGTCCCCTTTTACACAAGCTTTTCAAGTCAGGCGGGACCAAGCAGAGAGTGACATTCTCTCTGACGATGCTGTTCATGTAAAAAACCACTACCTCTGTCCTGGTGTCATTGATGCACTGTTAAAAAACTACATGGGGATCTTCCCATTGTGGAGTGGTTTGTTGCTTGGGGATCTGTCGCGACATAGAAAAGGTACCTCTAAAAAAGATGGAAGTCATAAAACCAGGGATACCAACTGCCATGTTGAGCTCTGGTTTGGGTTGGTCAAACACTCCATCCTTTTAAAAAAAAAGTACTTGAGACCAGCTGAGTTCGTCTCCAAAATGTATGCCTCAATACAAGGAAGATATATAGAGCACATTGAGCAACACAATCTGCCAATGCATATTCTGGACAAAAACTTTGGACAAACTAGCAGGCCAGATGATGACCACGAGGAACAGTGGAACAAGCGGGAAAGTTCTGCTGGTCACACCAAGTCCAAGTCCAAGTACTTCAATCCACCAAAAACACTACCCAACCCCAAGAGCCCACCTGCCACAAAGGTGAAGAAAAGAAAAGTGGACCAACAGGAAAAAGACGCACAGGGAAATGTTACTATGTTCGAAGTGTGTAAATTGTTCTCCAGCATTTTAATTGTAACAATGGAATAAGTAAATATTGTCAGAAAGTAAAGCATGGTCTAAATTGGTAAAGAGTGAGGTGAAGGACAAAGGACATGAAGTATTATAACCCAAGATGATTAGGTGCATGTTGTAGGGGGAGAATATGAAGATGAAAAATGTAAATACAGCTTACAAACTTATAACAGAAACTATATTTCCAAATCAGACTTTAAACTGCAATTACAGTTTCTGTTCCTGAGCAGCCCGTTTAATGTAATTTAGTGAAAACTCTAAAAGGGACTGAGGTTAAATGCATAAATGTGTGTAAATATTTAGAGTGTTAAAATGCAATAAAAAGAGGTGTGTCCTATGCAGCCAGTGTAGTTCTTTGACCCAACATTGATTTTTGAGTGATTAGGTCACATGACCTGGAAGGTATTGAAGAAATAAGCTCATTTTTCCATCAAAATATTAATATAAAATATTTAGAATGTTCAAATGCGATAAAAAAGAGGTGTGTCCTATTCAGCCAGTGTAGTTATTTGACCCAGCATTGATTTTAAAGAGCCTGTGACACGGTTTTCCCCCATCATCCAAACCCATCAATTTGAGTACATATGGTCCCCTTGAAAACCGTTACTGAACTGATTTTGGATATTTGTACTTTGATAACCATTAATCTGCCTTCAATGTTGACAATTTTCTGGATCTTCTCGCGGATTCTTCAAGTCCCGCCAAATGATGGGTGACGTCATTGCGGGCACAGCGCTCCAGCTGCACCGTCCAGGATCCCAGCATCTGCATGTAAACCTTTATATATATATACAGTCAGATGTAAACGCACGACGGCGCACACAGCAGCAAGCTCAGACAGCGATGACAGGTTAATGTTGAACGTGTCTGAGAGCTCATATGAGGCTGAAGGATCGGTTTATGTTGTATCTGTTAGAAGTTTAGGAATGAGGTGCGTCAATATGGGCGATCATACGGTCATGTAGCCAGTGGGACTGGGACTAAAAATCATCCCGGGACTCTCGACCGGCCCACTTCGGTACCGCTAGTACATTGTCAACGGGGGGAGTGGGGGATGTCAGGGTGCTGTAGATAGTAAATGTAAATATGTAAATATTTGTGTCACTGCATCCTGGTAAAATACAAATATAATGTATAATGTCTGTGTCTTTGACATTAGCGCTGCTAGCCACCTGTGCCCTGTACTACGAAGCCAGTTCAACAGACCCTGGATATGTTTGAGTAACAAACAAACTAACAACAACAAACTAACAAACGAGATCTCGCTAAGCGGTCCTACGACGCTGGTTATCAACTCGGTAAATCAAGCCAGGGTTTCTCTCTCCAGCTGAGAGCGCGTTCACGTCTAAGACACGAGTGGATCTGACTTTAATTACATTTGTCTCGAGTGTTTCGTCAACATAATGTGTTAAATAATACTTCTGCATCCAGTCTGTGACACTGTGAGTGTTGCACGGCCAGATGAGGCTGGAGAAGCTGACTCAGATAAGGAAATATATGATATATTATGATATTATATGATCGATGATCTGATTGATGATGTAATATGAATGATAAGTGCGACACGTCGGCGTCTTCTCTGCATACGGCAGTTTAAACTGTATTTTCTTTATCCTGTAATATGACTTGAGAGATTTAAACTCCGCACACTGAGTTGATCTCTTTTCTATAGATGCCGGAGGCGGGCAGCGTCAGGTAAAAGAAGTTATTTAGCCTTCTCAAACCTGAGCCTCACGCGCCGCCTATGGGGGATGTGCTAGTTACTTATCCGACCGGCCCACTTCGGTACCGGCCCATCGGGAATCGTCCCGATGGCCAGTCCGCCACTGCACCCAGCCCACGTAAATTGTCAACGGGGGGAGCCTCGCTGCGGGGAAACGGTGGACCTAGTGTCCCGATCGGAGTGGGAATAATAATAATAATCCGTGCATTTTATCCATTAATTTCCCCAACATTGTGGTAAAAAAAACACACGTTTAATCCATGTTGTTGGTGTACTACAACTACAAAAAGCATCGGTTTGTTTTCTCATCAGGAAATGCAGACCGGCTCAAACAAACGATTTTTAATCATCATCCTCACTCATCATTTAATGTATCATATGTTCGCCGAATTGACATGAAAGCACTAAATGTAGTTTCATCCACTTGAGTTTACAACCACAAAAATAATCGGTTTGTTTTGATATCACATCCGACGGGAGGAAATTCAGCAGCTCTCACTCCCGATTTTTAATCCTAATGTAATCATCATCTTCACCACGATCATTTATGTTTATGTCGCCGAATTGACATGAAAGCACTGACAAATATGAATATACTGTAGTCAACTTCATTAAAACGTTATTAACGTGCCTAATCTCAGTAATTCACAATTTCTACGCATGACAACACACACTTTGTCCGTGTTTGGCTCTCGAAGCGTTCCCGCATTGACGTCACTTCCGGCTTCCCCCAAAACTTCAAAATGAGTCAAGGAATTTCCCTGCGATGTTCGAAATTATTGATATTTAACGGAACGGTATCGCTTTTTCTTTTTTAAACTGATGGTTCGAGATTACTAGTAGCCCAATATTTCATTGCACAACAGTTGTTGGGATGGTGTCACAGGCTCTTTAAGTGATTAGGTCACATGACATGGAAGGTATTGAAGAAATAAGCTAATTTTTCCATCAAAAATAATAATATAAAAATATTTAAAGTATTAAAATGCAATAAAAACAGGTGTGTCCTATGCAGCCAGTGTAGTTCTTTGACCCAACATTGATTTTGAGTGAATCGGTCACATGACCTGGAAGGTATTGAAGAAATAAGCAAATTTTTCCATCAAAATATTAATAAAACGTATTTAAATTATTAAAATAAAATACAATAAAAAGAGGTGTGTTCAATAAATGTATGCTCTAGAGTGAATTTGCTTCACATTCACACGATCGAGAAGCTGTCGATTTATTAAAAAGAACATTTTTCTTGTCTAATTGTAAAAGTCATTTGTTGATGGTCCCTAAGTGAAAGCCTCGTTTCACGGAGAAGATCTCCCTGTTAAACTGACGCTGCTGGCGGGTCCGGGAAACTGACGCTGCTGGCGGGTCGCGAATGTCCGTCGAATATCCAACCTAAAACTAAATTCACCGCGGTTCAATACTGTGGGCAATCCCCACAGGAGCAATTTGGGGTGAAGTGTCTTGACCAGGGACACAACGACATGCTGACTGCAGTGGGGTTTGAACCTGTGACCCCCTGATCCGAACACCAACACACAACCCACTGTGCCACACGCCTCCCAAAAGTCTATGGTGTTTGCAAAGCTTAATGGTAGAAGCTTGAAAGAAGAGCAACTCCACTCACATGAGGAGATTCCTAACACTGCTATTGTTTGTCTTAGTACGTTTATGGGAAAGGAAGCTTGCGATACATCTCTAAATCCACATTTTCACAATCTTTCTCATGGGACCTAGACTCTCACAGCAGATGTTTACAGAATAACCAGCTGTGCATTATTTTGCATTTCCATTTACGCCTAACCTACATCTAGCTTAAGCTAATGAAGTTTATACAAAAAAACTAACAATGAATCCTAAGTGTTGAATCTGTTTTAGAGACAATGATCACATCAAGTCAAATCAAGTTTTATTTATATAGCACATTTATAAACGATTTTTGGTCGAGCCAAAGTGCTGTACATATAATAAAAATAGAGACACTTTACAGCAAATACAACAGCACAGATTGTTCAGAATATCAGTATGAGAAAAAGTACACCCGCTATCCTTAGACCCTCACATCGTACAAGGAAAAACTTCCAGAGAAAACCCACAGTTTAAGGGGAAAAAATGGGAGAAACCTCAGGCAGAGCAACAGAGGAGGGATCCCTCTCCCAGGACGGACAGACGTGCAATAGATGCCGTGTGTAAATCAAAGAGATAATACATTTTACAGCATATAGACCGAATGTTAGGAAATGCATGTGTCTGTAATAAGAAGATGAATCCACAAGGATGTCAGCAATCCTGTGGAAGCCATCAGGGAAGCAGCATGACGAGACCCAAGGCAGGACCGCAGAGACAGGTTCAGCCACGACCCGAAGTCCACGACTTAATCCAGAACTAAGGATAGAGGATCCAAGACACAGGACTACAGCAAGAGGATCAGCCTCGACTCCGGATCCCGGCGTAGATATAGATACAAAACAAGAAAAGATTTGGCTGGGTTAATCGGAACAAGAGAATACACAGACACAGACAGAGAGGGAAAAGGTCATTGGATAAAAGTTATTCTTGATAACCCTCTAGAAAGATCTCATGAACTTCCCCACTCAAAAGACCCGAGCATTTCTATTAGATATAGATCACATTACATTTCAACAGAACCTCAAACTCAAAATTGCAGGGCTGTTGTGTCCAAATGCATTAGTTTAAGATAGTTCTACCTAATAAATGAATCTGTGAGCTGAGGTGGGAGAAGTATTCAGATCTTATACTTAAGTATAGTACAAATACCGCATTACTGTGTTAGTAAAAGTCCTGCAATCAAAATATTACTTAAGTAGAAGTACAAAAGTATTAGTATATCTCTGGTTTAAAAGTAGCCAGTATTTTAAAGTAACTAAGTAGGTTTACTCAAGTACTGTACTTAGGTACAGTTTTGAGATTCTTGTACTTTACTTGAGTATTTTAATTTGTTGCTACTTTATACTTCTACCCCACTATGTTTCAGCAGTAAATGGTGTACTTTTATTCCTCTACATTCATGTGTACCTTTAGTTACTGGGGGCGGTGGTGGCGAAGTCCATAGGGACTTGGCTTGGCAACTGGAAGGTCACCAGTTCAAGTCCTGGCAAGACCAAGTGCTACCGAGGTGTCCCTGAGCAAGGCACCGTTCCCTACACTGCTCCCCAGGCGCCGTTCAAAATGGCAGCCCACTGCTCCTAACACTAGGATGGGTCAAATGCAGAGAACAAATTTCCCCACGGGGATTATAAAGTATATCAAAATCAAAATCAAAAACTTAACAGATGTGGATGAATGATGTGAAATATAATCAAGTGTTAAAGAGCCTGTGACAGCCTCCCAACAACTGTTGTGCAATGAAATATTGGGCTACTAGTCATCTTGAACCTCAGTTTAAAAACTCATGAACATCTCCCGAAATAAAAAACTATTCAAATTTTTAAAAGTGCGCCAGTGCCATAGTTTCCATTATAAACGGCGAATGTTGTCGTAGTCGACAACTTTAAAGCTTCAAATAAGGCTTTAAAAAATATATATTACATCTGATGTGTGCAACTTGCATGAAACCGGGCTAAGTTTGCTAGCACGATAACGAGCTAGTTAGCCAGCTACTCTGTCGGCTAATGTTAGCTAACTTAGCCTTACATTTTTAATAACCAAATACTGACTTCAGCTGACAAGCTAATAGGAATGTAACAAGTTAACCAAGCACATAAACATACTCACATGACTCCACATCGATGAATATTCAAATGAAATGGTCGACCAAGCAGTCTTCAAGTTCCACTCAAATGTCAACCTTCTAAGTGGACTGTCCATGCTTGTCTGCGGGGGCAATGTGCGCGGGAAATACTCTCCTCTGACGTCACCGTCACAGTTAACTCGCATTTCCCATGTACATTTTAATAGCTTTAACAGGTTGTACAGTGTAAACCGTGATCGTTTTCTCGCGTCCAGGAGAGAAGCTTAAAAAAGGAGACTAAATGGAGTCTCTGAGAAGGTTCAAAATTGGTACTTTAATTAATAAAAAGCGCGGTAATGTTACAAACAGGATATTGTTCAGTCAGGAGAGAAATGCTGCAGCTTCCTCTCCCAGGTGCTGGCCGTGCAGAAGAGAGCGTACAAGCATTCGTCCTTCCCGCTTGCTGGCTGTTCGCGCTGTAGTGACGTAGGGGACTTCCCCCCTCGTTCGTCTGTGTCCGATATCGCGTTAAACAGAGGATTTCGACATTTTACATTCATTGCTTACTTCCACATGCCTTTTATCCTCCTTATCTCTTTCATAACTGTGTATGTAATACATGTTAACGGCGTCAATAGCCACTTTAATGATACTAATGGGCGGTAGTCCCGGAAGTCGTCATGAAGGATTTTCAGAATAAAAGCTTGGTATTGAGAACTTCCGGTTTTTTCCAGAATAAAATAGACGGTAAACTGACGGTATGTTTAAGGTACATTACATTACATTGCATTTAGCTGACGCTTTTATCCAAAGCGACTTACAATAAGTGCGTTCGACCAACAAAATACAAACTTGAAGAAAACAGAATCATATAAATACATCAGGTTTCATAGAGCAAAAACATTTCAAGTGCTACTTAACTGGCTTTAGATAAGCCAGCCCTTTATTAGTATATAAGTGCTTTGTTAATAGTTCTATCGCTCGAAGTGGAGTGGAAAGAGATGAGTTTTCAGTCTGCGCCGGAAGGTGTGTGCAGTGTGCGAAATACCCGTCAATAATCCGGGGGTCCCCATCTCCCGTTTATTGCGCAATATACCGGTCGAAGATTTCTCAATATGCAGTAGGCCTATGCAATATTTCATGGATGCAATCCAAGACAATCAGTAGTAGCAGAGTTTCTCAACCGGGCGCTGTCAAATAATTATTACATTACATTACATTGCATTTAGCTGACGCTTTTATCCAAAGCGACTTACAATAAGTGCGTTCGACCAACAAAATACAAACTTGAAGAAAACAGAATCATATAAATACATCAGGTTTCATAGAGCAAAAACATTTCAAGTGCTACTCAACTGGCTTTCGATAAGCCAGCCCTTTATTAGTATATAAGTGCTTTGTTAATAGTTCTATCGCTCGAAGTGGAGTGGAAAGAGATGAGTTTTCAGTCTGCGCCGGAAGGTGTGTGCAGTGTGCGAAATACCCGTCAATAATCCGGGGGTCCCCATCTCCCGTTTATTGCGCAATATACCGGTCGAAGATTTCTCAATATGCAGTAGGCCTATGCAATATTTCATGGATGCAATCCAAGACAATCAGTAGTAGCAGAGTTTCTCAACCGGGCGCTGTCAAATAATTATTACATTACATTACATTGCATTTAGCTGACGCTTTTATCCAAAGCGACTTACAATAAGTACATTCGACCAGGAGACACAACCTTGAAGAAAACAGAATCATATAAGAACATCAGGTTTCAAAGAGCCAATCGTTTCAAGTGCTACTCAACTGGCTTTAGATAAGCCAGTCCTTTATTAGTATATAAGTGCTCTGTTAGCAGTTCTTTGTTAGTTAGAATTATATATTCTAACGATCATATGAATGAATACCCGAACGTTAAAGAGCCATCTGTTTTCGATTCTATGCGAGGAAATGGGAGCAGAGGTTCTGCATCTGATTCACTGGCACCATCTGAGATTTAACTGTTTGAGGAGTCTGCCCTGCATTCTCTGGATCTTCCTGAGCTTGAATTGTTGGAGGTGTCTGCCCTGCCTTCTCTGGAAGTTTCCCCTCCCTTCTCCTTGTCTTGTTCCTACAAGCTACGGTGTCTTTTGGTGACATGTTTCTTAAATGGGTGAATGGAATTATTAAGTTATCAAAGATGAAGCACCAATCCTCTGACTAGCACCTTCGTTCCTGATAAATAATATCCTATGTCATCCGAACTTAACTTTAAATCTGTTTTTTTTAAAGTTTTAAATATTTGTTTAAATTATATATATATTTTGTTATGATTTAATGCTTTTGTAAACAAATTATAATGTAAATTAATAAATACAAATTATGCAAATGTTAGAATCAGAAATGTTAAAAAAATAAAAATTGTACAGTGTATGGTTTTGAATTTGAAATATAAAAATAGAAATCTGGTGAAAATCTAAATCTAGTGTGTACTGAAGTGTATGGAATTATGCAAATGTCATAACTTCAATACATTTGTGTTTGAATATTCTACAGCAGGGATGGGCAACTTTGATGGTGGTGGGGGCCACATAATTGAAGTACTGACCACCATGGGGCCGCAGATTCACTTGGAACACACACACACAAATTCCATGTGTTGTATGTAATTATTAACAAATATACTAAGTCTGACATCTTCATTAACATTTTACAATCAAAGGGAATATCCCCCAAAAATGGGAACATCCTCTAATAAGCTCACTAAACAAATATCAGTTCATAGAAATGTTATTTCATTTTTACAAGTGGCATGTTTGTATTGAACAGGTTATTAAACAGTGGAATAAAAGTATTTTAAACTATTGGAAAGCACGGAAAATGTGTGTGTATTGAGATTAACAATTAAGATGACATAAACATGAAGTCATGAACACTTACCCAGACATTAGTTGTCTAACTTGAACCTAAAACACTTGTAGCCTGTCTTTGCATTCCCCTTATTCCACAATAGGGGAATGTCAACACAAGGCAAGGCAAGGCAAGGCAAGTTTATTTATATAGCACTTTTCAACACAAGGCCATTCAAAGTGCTTTACAAAAAATGAAAGACATTAATAAAATGGCATTTAAAATCAGTCATTAAAAAGAAAAGCTAATAAAATAAACATTAAAAGAAAAAATACATCGATAAAAGTTACAGTGCAGTCTACGATATGAATAGTTCAATTAAAAGCAGCGACAAAAAGAAAAGTCTTCAGCCTGGATTTAAAAGTAGTAAGAGTTGCAGCGGACCTGCAGGTTTCTGGGAGTTTGTTCCAGATATTTGGAGCATAATAACTGAATGCTGCTTTACCATGTTTAGTTCTGACTCTGGGGACAGAAAGCTGACCAGTCCCTGAAGACCTGAGAGATCTGGATGGTTCATAATTTAGCAGGAGGTCAGAAATGTATTTTTGGCCTAAACCATTCAGTGCTTTATAAACCAGCAGCAGTATTTTGAAATCTATTCTTTGACACACAGGAAGCCAGTGTAAAGACTTCAGAACAGGAGTGATGTGATCCACTTTCTTAGTGTTAGTGAGGACTCGAGCAGCGGCGTTCTGAATTAGCTGCAGCTTTCTAATATATTTGTTAGTGAGACCTGTGAAGACACCATTGCAGTAGTCGAGTCTACTGAAGATAAAAGCATGGACAAGTTTTTCCAAATCCTGCTGTGACATTAGTCTTTTAATCCTAAATATATTCTTTAGGTGATAGTAGGCTGATTTAGTAACTGTTTTAATGTGACTGTTGAAACTCAGGTCAGAGTCCATGACTACACCTAGATTTCTGGCTTTATCTGTTGTTTTGAACATTGCAGACTGAAGCTCAGCACTAACTTTTATACGTTCTGCCTTGGCTCCAAAAACCATTACCTCAGTTTTATCTTTGTTTAATTGGAGAAAGATTCTGACACATCCAGTCATTGATTTGTTCAATGCACTTACTCAGTGTTTGAATTGGAGCATAGTCTCCTGGTGAAATTGTTACGTACATTTGTGTGTCATCCGCATAGCTATGGTAACTTATTTTGTTGTTCTTCATTATCTGAGCCAGTGGTAGCATGTAGACGTTAAAGAGAAGAGGCCTCAAGATGGAGCCTTGAGGTACCCCACATGTCATATTTGTCAACTCAGATGTGTATTTACCTATAGAAACAAAGTTGTTTCTGTCCTTTAAGTAGGATTCAAACCAATTTAGAACTGTTTCCGAAAGTCCCACCCAGTTTTCCAGTTGGTCTAGTAATATGTTGTGGTCAACAGTGTCAAACGCAGCAATGAGATCTAATAATACTAACACTGAAGTTCTGCCACTGTCGGTGTTTAAGTGGAAGTCATTAAAGACCTTTACAAGAGCAGTCTCAGTGCTGTGGTTTGGACGAAAGCCTGACTGGAACACATCGAAACAACTATTTAAATGCAAGAAATTACTCAACTGTTGAAAAACAACTTTTTCAATGATTTTACCTAGAAATGGGAGGTTTGATATGGGCCTGTAATTGTTCATTACTGAAGCATCAAGATTATTCTTTTTTAAGAGCGGTTTAATGACTGCAGTTTTCAGGGCCTGTGGAAAAATACCTGAGTGAAGAGATTTGTTTACTATATGAAGTAGATCTGAGGCCATGCAAGGCAAAACATCTTTGAAAAATCCTGTTGGAATAATATCAAGGCAGTAGGAGGAGGACTTCAGAAGTTGTATAATGTCCTCTAGGTTTTTATCATTCATCTGATGGAATTGTGTCATGGTGTTAATTGATATTAGTTGGACACAAAGACAACACATTTGCTGTTCCTGATGCAGAGGCACTGACTGCTTGTCTGATTTTCTGAATGTTGTCAGTGAAGAAGGAGGCAAAATCATTGCACGCCCTGGTGGATAGAAATTCAGAGGCTACTGACACTGTGGGGTTAGTTAGTCTGTCGACGGTAGCAAACAAGGCACGTGCGTTGTTTTTGTTTTTGGTAATGATGTCAGAGAAGAACGATTGTCGTGTGTTTTGCAATTCCAAATTATAAAGGCCAAGTCTCTCTTTATAGATTTCAAAGTGAACCTGGAGATTTGTTTTTCGCCACCTGCGTTCAGCTTTTCGACATTCTCTTTTTTCTGTTTTCACGGTCATGGCCTTTCTCCATGGAGATATGTTCTTGCCAGACACTTCCTTTACCTTAATTGGAGCAATGGCATCTATAACATTTGTAATTTTTGAATTAAAATGATCTACTAGCTCATTTACTGAGATGTTAGCAGGGGCAAGTGTGGAAGAACAATTCTGAGTAAACATTTCCCTAGTGTTTTCAGTTAAATATCGCTTTGTGGTTATTTCTTTTTGAACATTTTTGTGAACAGAAATAGATCTCTCAAAGAAAACACAGGAATGGTCAGAGAGTGCAACATCAGTCACCACAACCTTAGAGATATTCAGACCCTTTGAGCTAATTAAGTCCAGAGTGTGCCCCTTATTGTGCGTGGGCTCCGTCACATGCTGAGTCAGTCCATAGCTATCAAGAACACAAAACAGTTATTTTGCCCCTCTGTCCTGAGGGTTGTCAACATGGATGTTAAAATCACCAACAATGACTAGACGGTCAACGTCAATACACACTATAGACAGCAGTTCGGTAAAATCATCAAAAAAGCTTGCACAGTATTTGGGTGGTCTATAGATATTTAGGAACAGAGCTCGAGAGGAGCATTTTAGCTGAAGGGCCACATATTCAAAAGAAGCAAAGTTCCCATAAGATGTCTTCCTGCATTGAAGGGAATCATTGAACAAAATAGCAACTCCACCACCTTTCTTATGCATTCTTTCCTGACTCATAAAACTAAAGTTGGGAGGGGTTGATTCGATAAGAACAGCTGCACTGTTATTTTGTTCAATCCAAGTTTCTGTTAAAAACATAAAATCGAGATTGTGCTCAGTGATAAAATCATTGATTAAAAATGTTTTTCCTGCCAGAGACCTGACATTTAATAAAGCTAGTTTAAGTTCGTTAAACACACTATCAGTCAAGTTTTTTGTAACAAGTTGTGGCTGACATGGAATCACTGCTAAATTAGATAAACTCACACAAACGTTTGAGCGCTTCCTGTATCTAAGATGATTCACCGCTCTTAATCTATTACCTATCAACACAGATACCGGCAAAGCTACAGGCAGGCAGGGCCCCGGCATGTCCTGGAAAGAGTTGAGAGTGCCATACGCCCTTGAGCCTGGACCCAGCAGATATCAGTTTGCAGCGTTTTGTACACACACATCCCTATCAGGCTTTGAAGGCGAGGGAGGACCCACCACCCTGCTCCTCTCATCATAGGAGGGCAGGGTGAGGGCTACACTGTAGAAAGGGGGGTTTGGAAATCTGCTTCCATCTTCCTTGTATTGTTTTGGTTTGGATGATTGTGGTAGGCATGGTGATGAAGCAGGGGGAGATGGTGCGCATCTCTGCTTCGGTGATTTTGGTGGGCGTCGTTGAGGGGCGGGGGTAAAGGACATGCTGCCAACCCTGCGTGTCGCCTTCATGCGGTCATCGAACTCCAGGGGTGTGGGCGAGGATGAAAGGGTGAGCGGAGAGTAGAGAGAGCTGGGGGATGAATGAAGAGTATCCTCAAAGGCGTTGACAGGGAGGGTGACGGGCAGTGGAGACTCCTCCATTTATGTCATAGGTCTCCCATAATCAGAACATTCCTCAGGCGGGTGCAGTGATACTTCTTCAGGGTTTTCTGCGCGATGTGTTGTGTCTTTCTCCTGTTTTGATTCCTCTTGCCGCTTGTCCTTGGCAGAGGGAACAGATTGATGACGCAGGCAGTTGAATATGTTAGAGATAAACAATTTCACTCCTGACTTGTTCAGGCAAACTCCAATTGCCTTAAAAAGATGTCGGTTCCAGAAAAAGTTAAAATTGTCAATAAAATGGACAGAATGGTCAGTACAGGCAGTTGAAAGCCAGGTGTTCAGTGCAAACAATCTGCTGAATCTCTCCACTCCTCTTCTCACTGGCGGTAGAGGGCCACTGATGAACACCTCTGCATTTAGAGAGCTGACAGTTTCCAACAGACATTTAAAGTCTTTTTTCAGCACTTCTGACTCTTGTTTCACAACATAATTTGTTCCAATATGTAGTACCACATTCTTCACAGTCGGATGTTCAGCCCCAATATGCAGGATCTTCTCAGCCAAGTCAGAGACCATATCCTTGGGAAAACAGAGTACTTTGGTGTTGTTCTTACTACACAGACTTTTTACATCTCTTAGAGCAGAGTCACCCACAATCAGAGTTTCAGGCCCAGTCGTTAGCTTTTCCTCTAGCCTTTTACTTTTGGAGTAGCTATTGGTCCTTACCCTGCTGTGTGAAGAGGACAGGTTATCCAGGTCATCAGAAAGAGATCTCCGGCTCTCGGTCAGCGGAGCGTATCTGTTCTGGATTGGCACACTTGGTGGTTTAGGAGGATTTTTTGTAGTTCTTCCTTTAGCAGCTGTCCACGGCTGTTTAGTGGTTGAAGAGGCGCTCTTCCTGTGTGACAACAATGCAGGCCAGCCGGTCGCATCATAGATTTCAGAGCGCTGGGCTCTGCCTGTTATCCGTCCTCCCAAATCCCATGGAAATGATTTACTCTTAGGCCTTGCACCCAGAGAGTTCCAGGGAGGACTACCACTTGTAGATGTATTACCCAGTACACAGCCCTCCTGTTCCTTGGAATCCTTGTAGCTGCTAACTAGCTGTGAGTTAGCATACCCTTGGCCTTTTCCATTATTTTGCAACACTGGTAAAGTGGTGTCATTCCCACGACATAGTCCATTCACTTCCACGTTAACTTCCAACCGTTGCATTTTCATTTCTGTGAAGGAAATATTTAATGAGATCTGTGCATGGAAGACTTTTAGTGATTTCTCTCTTTGTCTCCTTCAAGTAATTTCTCAGGAAGACACAGGTCAAAAGGTCCTTTGCCTTTCCTGTGGGGGGAGGGGTATAGGCACATGAGAAGTTGCCATACAAACAGTTTTTGTTCCAGGGTCTGGTATTGATTACCAGAGGCGGGAAAATAGGCCACGCCTTATGGATATACAGACCATGTATTTTGTCTTATGTCTTCAGAGATTGCAAGGTTGCCCACATGAAAGTGTGACTATGCTGTGTAATCTCTCCGGCCGTTGGATCTCTCAATAAATCCCAGTGTTTGACATTCAGATTTCCTGCTCCTCTCGTGTCTCTCTGAGTCCTGATTTCCATTGCAACAGAAGTTTCCCTTACAAATTGGCGTCACGGAACAGGATACTAAAATATCTTCAGAGGCTGGTAAGTACATTTCTATTTTGAGATTGGCTTGCCAGTATCTGTGATTGACGGTATTATAAATTACCTGAAGTAAAGTAAAGTTTCTGCATTAGAAGCAATGTGATAGATTTGTATTGAAACAAATCGCCGAATTCTGGAGGTCTCAGTGGTCAACTGGTTAAATTAACAGCAGAAATTGGCTCAAATCTGCCTGCTGCTGCTGCTGCTGCTAGAAAGGGTGTGTGTGAATTCCCCCCCCCCCGATTTGGAACTAAACAGAACGATTGTTGAATTTGGCTGTTGTTGGAAGACAGGGTAGGCCTACTGGATAAATAAAAGACTCTGCTCGCCGGACGGGACGAGCAAAGCACCACTAAATTAGCATAGTGGTTGTTGATTTGAGAATAAATTAGTTATTGCTCTTCAACAGATTGGAACAGCACATAGTCATTGGTTCCGCGATTATTGCTATTTTTGAACTAAAGAAAGTGGTTAAACGTGGTCTGGGAATGTCATATATAAATTGCTGAATATGAGTAAGAAGGAACTCATAATTAAACAGATATTTCCCTACCCCCTCTGAGACTCTCCCTAATTCGGATTACATTTAGCTGGAAGAGTTTTCTGTCACGCTGGCGATTGTTGAGAGTTCATGTTTGTTTGTATAATTGTTTCGTGTTTATTTGTCTACCCGCCGTCTTGTGCATGCGTTGTAACAACTAATAATGAATCAGTCCACAGCCAGGGTAAAATGAACTAAACTTTAGTTATCTCACCAAAAGTAAATGACTTGAGAAAAATAAATAAATAATGTAAAGATGAAAAGCTCAAACAGCTCAATGTTGTATTATTTGTTTCATTTATTCTTAATCTATGTATTGTATGGTAATAATGAATAAAAAACGTAATGTATTGAACACATTCCGAAACAAAGCAGATAAGACGGAACCAGACTCAGACATAGTGATTGAAACCTTTTGCGCTGTTGCTGCAAAATGAAAACCTTGTTGATTGTCTGTTCCAACTGGCCACTGGAATCAGATAATTGATATACGTTGAAGTTCAATTACAGTTTAAATATAGTTTAACATTCTTTATTAAACTGTTTCAAATTATTTCTAGTACAATTGGTCTATACCAGTGGTTCCCAAACCTTTTGTGCCCAAGGCACACCAAAGGACAAGTAAAAATCTCAAGGCACACCTATTGTGCAAAATAGCCCTTATAACACGTGTTATCACTCATATCATGTAAAATATCTGTAAATGTGCATAATTATTTACTAATGCCAAATAAAATGTGACAAAGACAACTATATTACTCATGAAATATTTATTAACGAAATATTTCAGAAATGAATTTGAAACGTTATCAAATTAGGCTTCATCAAAGCAGCAACACACTCATTTAAACCAGACAGGTCACAACATTAAAAATGAGACAAAGGAAATTCAGCAGGTCCTGGTCCTGAACTACAAATTATAAATGTACTAAAAAAAAGTAATATGTTACATATTACATATTACTTTAAAAAAAAGTAATATATTACACTACTTCGTTACTCTCTACATAAAGTAACTCGTTACTTTACTCATTACTTTACTCGCAGGGCCGGCCCGCCCCTCCCTGCAGGCAGATCACGCAGACTGCTAAAGTTTCAAATGTTCTCTTTAGTTCAGTTTCCATCGCATAAGACTGATCCAGATCCTGAATGTTTTCCTATCTGACCATGGCTGTTCTCTGTCTCCTGCTATCTGTATATTTTGGGCAGTCTATCTCTGCTCACGCTGTTGCGTCGACGTGTTCTCCTGCGCGTTGGCCATGTGTTGCACTGGAACCAGACACCGCAAAGACTTCAGCCGAGCACGTACGAACTGCGCATGCGTGAGTGGCAATAACTCTCCTTACCAGCAGGCGGCGGTAGTGTGTATTCGTCATTCAAAACAGGCAACAACCGGAAGACAGAGAAGAAGAACAGACTGATATAAACAAACAACAAATAGCGTGTGCGGTAGCTCCACCTTAGCATGTGTTCTTTGCAGGTGCTTGTTGAGGTTTGACGTGGTGTTTACAGCAGTGGATAACAGCTTCTGGCCTGGACACAGTTTGCACCTCACCGTCACATTCCTGTCTATTCTTCGGATGAACTCAAAATAATGGGCATACCTCCACCCCTCGAGAGTTGTCGCTGACTCAGCCATGTTTATGCAGCACTGCACGTGGAGATGTGGACGCGCAAGTCGCGCAGATTACGTACATATAAACCTACAAAGTACTGATATAGTAAATTAAAAAATAATTATTTTTGTGTAGTTGTATATTGCAATAATAACGTATGGTTGTCACAAAATCCCACGGCACACCCGGACTTGCCTCACGGCACACCGTTTGGGAACCACTGGTCTATACAGACATTACTACAATCCTAATAGTTGTCAAATACTGAGCTTATGAACAATAGAGTAAAGGTCGTAGCTGCTCTCAAAAGGGGATTTATAGTTAGCGGACTGTTTATTGTTTTTCTTTTCATTTTTTTGAGCTGCGCCCTTGGCCGAAGCCTGGATGCGTCAGCGGAAAATGGTTTATTTAAACAACAAAGATGTGACATGTGTTTTATGCGGACTTGAGGATGACGTTGAGGTATCTCTCGAGGCAGCGGGAACACGTTTCGAGCCGGGGAAAGCAGCTCTGTCACAGAGGGGAGAAGGAGGGGCTGTCATGCCGCTCGCTTCTTCCTCCTCGACTGCTGGCCGAAATTCTGGGTTGGTTGCGCCTGGGCTGCAGCCGGAACCGGAGATTTTCTAGGCCAACTCGCCCTCGTCTCCTGCCTGGGCTGGGGACTCGGGGTGGGCTGCGACCTCTGCTGACCTGGTACTTTAAACCTAGCAGGGTTCGGAGCAGCTTGGGCGAAGGGCCGCTGTTGCGAAGGCTGCGGCTGGACCCTTCGAGGGAGACAGAGGTGGAGGGCCTCGTCTTCCTTCTTTTTCGACTCGCACTTCCTCTGCATGGAAGCGAGAGCGGAGCCGAAAATCCCCTCGGGAACGATGGGCATATCAATCACATCTTACTTTTCCCGGTCTGGGAGGTTGGTGAGGTTGAGCCATCTAGCTCTTTCCTGCACCACCATGATCCCCATTACCTTGCCCGTGGCCTGGACGGCGCAGCGTTGGACACGGAGACACGGAGACAAATGTCTCGGTCCAGGATTGCTCGACAGATCCTCACAGAGCTCCGCTTGGTACGCGGTTAGCATCGAGGAAACGTTTAGAGCCCTGGCGGACAATGCTGCGGCTCTGTAGGCCCGTTCAGTCATGGTCGACTGGAATCGGTCCGCCTTCGCTGCTCTGTAGGACCGTTCAGTCATGGTCGACTGGAATCGGTCCGCCTTCGCTGGCAGTGTGGGGTTCCTGCTTGGTGACGGGCCCATCCTCGGTAGGAGGTGGGTTGCCACCAGCGGTTCCATAGGCGGTATGCGGAGCAGGCCGAGCCTCTCCATACCGTCACAGTCAAGGGAGGAGGCACCCTGGATTGGGGCCTTGTTGCTAAAGGGCCGGTCTCTCCACGAGACCGACACCTCATCCAACATCTCCGGAAAGACTGGAAGGAGTTGCCTCTTCGTCCGCGTTGTTTGGGGAAAATGTTTCCCCTCGTAACGGGACCTGGAGGTCTCCTTGGCCATTTCGGGCCACGGGATGTCTAGCCTGGACGCAGTGCGCTGACACACGGCTTGCAGGTCCATGTTTAGACAGGGCGAAGCTGGTGTGCCAACACACTCTCACTCCCTAAGCGTCCAATAGCGACGTTTGGTCAGTGTCCGTGGCGTCCAATTTTGACGCTCCTAGTCTCCTTCAGCGTCATAAAGGGACGCAAATAGCTTTCAACTGATTGCAATGTATTCCCATCTGCGTCGGGATTTGACGCTCATGGAAGCACGCCATTCGTTTATGCCGGCTGCCCTTAAAGGCAATGTGAGCATCCATTCCCATTGGATAACGGAGAATTTTACACCCGGAAGTAAGTACTCCTCTTACTGTCGATTGATTTTACAGTGATATCTGCACTACTCATCGACTAAAAAACACCAGATTATCCTTGTTAATTACACAACATTGATTGGTTTAAATTGTGTGCAATGCTTTTGTATTTTTCCCCTTCGATTCGGAGAAACAAATATGTTTTCTGAGTAAAGGATGGCAGAAGACACTACACTACCCAGAATCCCCAGCTATCGTTTGGCCTACACCATGTGCTCTGTTTGACAAACCCCGTTTTTTTCACCATTCATTCCGATGGCTGGCGTCTATGTCACATGATCTTCAAATTTCTCCCTGCAGAAAAAGAAAACATGGCCGAAATTCGTTTTATTCTCGTGGAAAATGCCTAGTTTAAAATTAGTTTGGCCATTAAAATGCGTTTTGATGTCATTTGATGCGAGAAATATGAGTTGTTATTTCAGATTATGTGTGCAGTGGATGTACATGATCTTTAGTTTGCTAGTTATTACGAAGATTACTTCAGGAAATCGCGACGTTTTCATTGTTACCAAGGTGGTTGCTAGGGACGCTGCTATCGATATTATTTCTGTTATGTTGTGTAACTGTTTAATGGTGTTATCTTTATTGCTACCCCCTTCCCCGTCAATGTATAGTGTTGGTCCACAGCCTAAACATATTAGTTTAACAAAATCCGCATCTAAAGATAGCCTACGTTATTTCCCCCCTGTGCAATTCCAGTCTCACATCTCAGAGCACATCGTCATTAATAAATACCGGAAACAGACCAAAATAATAATAATACCTTATTCCGAGTGTGCTTGCTTTTCTCTTTGAAAGTCATCACATAACGGCATTGTAATACACGGTTCGGCTCCATTACATATTACATATCTGCCGTAGTTCTGTATTTATAGAGCCCTGATGAGAAGACAAACATGAGGAACTGAAAACGTGACGTGGATCATAAATATATCAGCCATTAAACAACATCTTACATTTCTTTTCACACAATACGTCTCCTTGCAGTCTCAACACTAATTCGGCTCACTTTTATATTTGATCCAATTGGTAGATAGGCTGTATTTACACCATAAAGGTGCACAGCTGATATCAAGGGACACCTGGTGGTTAAAGCATGTTATTGAATTTCAATATTTTTATTATTAGATATTAATACGATCCCTATAAAGTATATTCATTACTCGTTATTCTCTACTAATTGTTAATTAAAGACTGTATGTAATGACTAGTTTGCACATCCCGTTCAAGATTTCATGATTTTCTAAGGTTTATTGACATCATATAGGCCTACACAACTGTGGTGTAGTTCTGCACTGAATGAAAAACTTGGGTTGCAGGTTCCTCAATAGTGCATTACAAGACATCTATCAATATGTGTGCATACCTCCAGCAATGTTAACTATGTTGAAGCACTTATTTTAACTGATATTATACATAATGTATTACTCTTATAAGATGTATGTAGATATTTCATCTCCGGCCTTGTCAGGTATTGAACAATCAATAAATAAAGAACACAGAATTGTTGAATATAAAACACAGAATTTATGTGATTATACTAAATGATTTTCAAATAAACACAACTGCATATTTAACTGTTACACATGCTGATGTAACGCAAATGTTCCAACTTGGGATCAATAAAGTATATCTTATCTTAAGCTGATCGATGGCTACTGCCATATTTGCAAAATGTGCCTCTGAACCTTGACAAGTGCATGTTTCAGGCTTATCAATTAATGTAATGTAATGTTATCACAGGGGTCACACACATAAGACCAGCTGTTAAATAAAGCTCTTCTGACCTTAGCTGACATGTGGGTATATTAATACTGCCCATATTGGGCACAAGCAATTTTCACCCATTTATTAATTATATGTTTTAAATGTGAGTGTTTCCTGTCCCCTAAACCTCCAGGGATGTACACAGTTTAATACTGGCAACTTCTTATTATGGGAAATACGAAAACGTCTTTTAAAACTACAACTCCCAGTAGAGATGTGCCAGAGAGAACATGTTGCGAAACAGAATAGCCAGCATGTGTAGTTCTGGGGACGGGGTGGGGGAGGGGGGACGCGGTGGACCCGTTCAAATCCAGTTTTGGACAGTCTGCCGTGGTTCCATCCCATTTCAAGTGCTGTTCGAGAATCGGCTTAACCCTCGGAGCACACTCTCCAATCACAGAGCTTGAGGACTATCACGGGGTTTGTCAAGAGCACATGGTGTAGTCCAAACGATAGCTGGGGATTCTGGGTAGTGTAGTGTCTTCTGCCATCCTTTACTCCTGGGAATGGACGCTCACATTACCTTTAAGGGCAGCCGACATAAACGAATGCCGTGCTTCCATGAGCGTCAAATCCCGACGCAGATGGGAATACATTGCAATCAGTTGAAAGCTATTTGCGTCCCTTTTATGACGCTGAAGGAGCCTAGGATCGTCACAATTGGACGCCACGGACACTGACCAAACGTCGCTATTGGACGCTTAGGGAGTGAGAGTGTGTTGGGTGTGCTATCGCCCGGGAGAGCAGCCATCGCTCCCGGCTTTGCAGCCTGAGCTGATGACACGAAGATGTCGTCTTCTTGCTCATCCGAATCAAACAGGAGGAACTCAGAGGCATCCTCTTCGTCCTCCATGTAATCCAATTCTAGGACATCCTCCGCGGGTGAAACCATGGTGAGGTCCAGCCGGGAGCCCCAGCTTGGTATAGCGTCCCCCCGGGATGAGCCCCAGACCGTAATGGTGAGGGGCTCAAACTCTGCGGCGGACGCCCCCACGTCTTGATTGCCACCCGGCAAATCAATGGATATGAGGGGATCCTGTCCCGACAAGCTAGCTTGTCGTGCTAACCGTCGGCGGAGGCTCTTCGGGAAAAAACACAAGCTGGCAACGGGTGTGTTGCTAACTTGAGAATCAAAACCTTACCTTAATTCCAGAGGAAGAACGGCGAGGTTGATTATAATACTAACTGGTGTGTTAGTACTATACTCTTCTGCGAGGCAGAATAGGGTAGCCGGCTAACGCCCGTCGACCGAAATTAGCTTTTGGTTCAGTCTGTGGACTGTTAAGCTAGCCCGGCTACCATTAGAGATGTGCTCTGAAGCGAGAAGAGGTGTTTGAATGACGCATGCGTCGTGGCGCAGGCTACTTATAGGGGGTGATTTCCCCTGACGTTGACGTCAAAGATCACCAGCCAATCAGGATTGGCGTAATGAGATTGATGCTTCTGTTTGCTCCGCGATGAGGCGCATCCCATAGTGAGACATCGAACAGAGTGTTATGAATGAGAACTTAGATGTCTATATATAAGACATATAAGACTTCTGCATTGAGGTTCATGGCTGGCGAGGCTCTGGCACTGACTCTTCAGGTTTACAAATATTATATTTGGACCTAAATCAAAATATAATATTATTTTCAAAAGCTTTTTTTGTCTGATGCTTCAATTAATTTTAAACAGACAGTTCAACAAAAGGATACCCAACAAATTTAATTTTATCATTTAAATATTGAATTGTTCTCTCTTAGTAAGATCTCATTTTCAATAAAATTGCATTTGCCTATCCTTCTGGACAAAAATCTCTATTACTTTTTTGTAAAAGTCCTCCTTATCTTCTTGTAGTTTCAAAAGTCTATCATACATCTAATCTAATCAATAGATTTATGATTCGAAAATTATAAGGGTAGACATGTGGATATTATCCGGCTGAACAAAACGTGCATTTATCTAACAGGTTTGTTTCCCACAGATCTTATTTTGAGCTATTTTCTAAAATCCTATGGAGAAATCTCATTGCTTTTGTGTGGAGGGAAGCCATGCGCAGTTTACTTCCGGGTTTTAGGACGCGTCACTGCAGCTCTCTCGTCTCCTCTTCACACCCCACACTTTTCGCGGCACACGTACTTACAGCCAATCAGCTCTGAATTATGTGAGATGACGTATGGTGGGGATGGCAGCACTATGCCCCTATGGTGATTATTTTTTTGCCACACACATTAAATAGGACAATACTCTGAGCATGCGCAGTGTAGTTGTTACAGTCACCATTGACTTAGGCCCAATCCCAAACCACTCCCTCGACCCTACCCCTCCGTGATGGAGTGAACTCCGTCTGTAGCCACACTCGCAGCTCAACGAGGCTCCCTCCTGTCAGATGGAGGGAGTAAATACAGCAGCAAGCTTTGGGACGGCCTCCCCTCTCTCCGGCAGAAACAGGAAATGCCATAACTATATGTAACAACGGTTTCAAAGCAGCATCTCTTAGACAAAAAGTTTAAATGAATAACTCAAATAAAACTCCAAACATCTTTCATTGTGTTTCAAAGCTCTTTTAGTTTTAAACCTGATGTTTATAAGCTTCTTAGTTTTTGCAACGGTCTGTAAATATACACAACTTTATAATAAAATGCACACATTTACCTTTTCTAGACTAAACACAGGTATGATCCTAAGTTAAAAACATATGAGGTTATCATGAGGTTGTTAACATCGCAATTTATCAGTGGATGTTTGCTGGAACTACTTGTAAACAGCGTGTTTCCTGACGGACACACACAGCGTGACTCCGGTCAGGTAGAGACCGGTCTCAAGTCTGCACCGCTGCAGACTCGCTGTTTGAGGGCTTGATAGCCCACACCCCCTCCACACTCGTTGCTTTGGAACAGCCCTCAATATGGCGGACCCTCCGCGTGAACGCGCAAACGGAGGGGTAGGGTGTAGGGGGCGGTTTGGGAATGGGCCTTAAACAGGGAGAGGGAGGGGCAGGATCGGGTTTTGTCCCACATGGCGTCTAAACAGCTCAATAGGCACACACTGTAGACACTAATTAGAAGAGCACAGACTAAAACAGCAATGTACAGACGAATCAGATGATTAAACATGATCTTAAAATATATTTAATATATTTTTTTATTTATTTTTTTGCATTTTTTGTAATCATTATTTTTAATACTTTCTGCTGACACTAGGTGGGGCTGTGCCCTAATGCACCTAGTGCACCTGCCCCTAATGACCAGTCGCCACTGCATATATGCCTTCTTGAGTGTAAACCTTACTAAAATGTAATGCTCCGATGACACATCACAGCTGAGCAGCCATAACCTAAAGAGACACCTGAAGGGGGCAGCGTTGCATTAGAAATCCCTCTTGGAGCTCAGCCTCTCAGGTCTGTAGTAACAGGAGATGATGCAGCTCTCTGCAGGTGTCCTGGTGTGCATTCAAGATGATGGATGTTTTACATTAGTGTGTGGTGACAGCAGCTAATGTTTGTGTCTCACTAAATGTCAGCCAGTATCATATTCAAAAATCTGGCAAGAGCCGCAAAGTGTGACTCCACATTTTACAGCTTTCGTACTGTGGAACTGACCTTCACACTACACTGTCTCACTGTAATGCTTTCAGCATCTGCATACAGGATGCCATAATATTAGTCCAGTATCTCCTAATGATACATGACAGTCAAACTACGGTCAGAAACAGATGGGTACACTTCACACTGTTGCTTACAGAGTTTACAATGGTTTCGTTTGGTTTTCCTTTGAAAAGACCAGCTCTTTATCATGTTTTCTGACACTGGTGACAATTACAAATGTTGGTAACTACCTTGTATTCTGGTTTGCATATTATATTAGCAAAGTTATAGCTATTTAGAAGGCGCTGATGTTGCATACATTTATTCATTTCTCAAGGGCACTGCAGTGGAAACTGTTTCTGTAGGTGATTGTGTGACGTAGATGGAGTGAAAAGCTGGAGGACTGTTAATGAAACAAGGTCCTATTATTTGGTCGTATTCTGCTTTCTCCTTCGTGGGCTGTGGTTTGCTATAGATAAGGCTTTACAGCCGTAGGGGTCTGGAATCAATAATGGATGTAATTGGTGAGGTGGAAGTGAGGATAATTGAAGGTAATTGTGTGGTCTGTCACAAGCCTGGGAGAGAGGTCAGGACAAGAGTAGTTGTAGAAGAAGAGGTAGAAGGTGGTGGGGAAGGAAATGTCTTCTCAAGTCCTCTACCTACTGTACATGGTACCAACCTCAGTCTTCTGGTCACTAAAAAACACTCCATTGAAGTATTCATCTTCCTTTGCTAAAATGAAGGTCTAGCGTTGTGTATAATTAAGAAGAAGTCTAAATTTGAATGAGTGATGGATAGATAGTATATCTTTAGCTTTCTGTCTCATTATAAGGCAGCATAGACCAGCTGGGTTGTTAAACATGAGCATGTTGTGTAGAGTTTACAGATGTCTCATTACATGATTTCTGAAGTTAAAAATGTACTTAAAAATAGTTAGTACCATTTGGAGCAGCAGGTGTTGCCTCGTGCTAAATTGATTTAAAGTTTGTAAATCCATCTTTATCAAGTCTCTTGGGTACCAAGTTCATCTCCAGTCAGTCCAATACAACTCCTTGATAGTTTTCCATTTTAAAGCATTTTATACGTGCAAGAAAAAAACTGCCTTGCTTAAGGGCAGCTGCACAGTGGTACATATGAGAGTGAGTGTGCAGTTTTATGGGTTTGTTTCAGGAAGATAACAATCTCTAGCCATAGGGTTCAACCGCTCAAAGTCAAAGTGTTTAACGTTCCTGGCACACTCAGCATTCCTGTGGTAATGCGAACCTGCCTTATATCATTTCAGTCAAAGAACAGAAAAAACACTGATGGAATACATCTACTTCATTATCAAGTATCTTCTGTTCCCCAAGGTTGTTTGACTTTTCCACACTTTCATATTTGGGTTGAAACAGGCGAGGTATGGTGCAGGTCAGCAGGGGGCACTGCAGCACCGTGCATCGCCCCAAACCCAAACTGCTGTATACTCTTCTGCTGCTCTGCAGAGTCATGCCCACTGAATCATACAACACATTCATTCATATTTACCCTGAGAACATTCAGAGATGACTTCCATCTCATATCTTGGAGCAAACAGAATCCTATATCTATGCTGTTATCATTCTCTGCATTATATTGACTTGTTTGCTCACATTTTGATAGGTTGCTTTTAATTTACATGCTGCAAAATCATAAACTAAAGTCTGCAGCAAAAACGATAACGTTTTTCTATGCATTGGTTTCTTACTTTCTTTAGCTAAACTATTAATGTCATTTCCTAAAAAATGTGTTCCATTTTGCTTATATTTTTCACTTGGGCATGTATTTAGTTGCATTGCACAGAGTACAAGTACTGAGCCAACAAGACGCAGTTAGCATCTAACCAAAAGTGCAAAAGAAGCAGTAAAGTGCATTGTAATTTATAATAAATTCAATAAAAAATAACAATATAAATAATAATAATTACTAATAGTCCAGTCTGGATATGTCTTTTCTATTTTTCACAAAGCCTACAAAGAACATTTCTAAGAGAACACAAGGACATGGTGGGTGAGTGAAAGCAGTGGTTGCATTGACAAACTAAAGCGTGAGAAATTGTAGGTGAATAGGTGAAATTGCATTGGTTCGACATCAGTCCCCTGCTTTGATGTCGCAGCCAACGGTTTCCGGGTGATCTCACAACTTCACAGCTGTCCTGTCATTGGCTGGCTCAGAAGTCGCCGCTGCAGCATTCCTTCTTGTAGATCCACTCCCTGGAGGATTTGGGAAAGGATATTGTTCGTGATGAATGCCTTCTGCAATTTAAGTGGATATTAGAATGGAAGTTCTCCTCTCCGCAACATTCAGCTGGAGGGAATGTGAGAGCTAATTTAAAGTCACATATTGATTCCATATTTTGTCTCCAGTTGTCTGTGTTTACTTGCTGCGAGAAACATGTTTATCTTCTTTCAGCTTCACTCCTACACTCTGCTGTCCCCCTCTCCCTCTATCGTATTTTCTGATGTTCTATTAGTGGTGTTTTTTGAGGGAAATTGTTCAAACGCAAGACTTTGTATTCCAGTTTGGAAGAAAAGAGGGAGAGTTGTGTTTT
Organism: Pseudochaenichthys georgianus; assembly: GCF_902827115.2. Lineage (NCBI taxonomy): Eukaryota > Metazoa > Chordata > Actinopteri > Perciformes > Channichthyidae > Pseudochaenichthys > Pseudochaenichthys georgianus. Next base: position 7,120,655 of record NC_047525.1, read on the forward strand.
CATTATAGATAATCAAGTCAAGGCATTGCCTTTATTCTCCAAGCACAGCCTTTTGTCAATAGAAACGGGAGTGTAGAGAGGATGATAATAAAGGGCAATAAAAACAGGTTGAAGGGGAAAAAACAAGCAGAGATTGTAAAGAGAAGATGGAGTGAAACAACCATCAGTGTGCTGTCTCTCTATCAAGGGTACTCCTTCACAATGTCTTCCAAAGCCTGATTGGAAATGCTGTGTAGGTAATGAACCTGATTATAGACTCATTATTACATATCCAGCTTTAAGCACATACTGTGGACATTGAGGGCGAGAGAACTGTGGAAAGGAGAACGGAACACAATTAAATGCATGAAGAGGCAATTGAGAACTATGGCAGGGGAAATATTGTCATAAATCTGCACACTTTGACATAAAAAGACGTGTCACAGGTGTACTTTGATGCCTCTTCACACATGCTGATTGTTGTGACTGGGATAATTGGGCCCCTGTCGGCTTGTTTTGTGCCATGAATGCTCGTTTAACACCTGCCAAACAGGGGAGTATAGCCTCGTAAAACCTGGCTGCTGTTCATTTTACAAGCTCAGTTTTTTTTAACTGCGGGATTAAACATCATGAGCAGAGTGCACATTGTGAGCTAGTGCTGCTATGCTCTAGCAAGGCACCTTGTAAAAGCAACAACTGGCTCTCCAGAGAGATGACATTGCAATAACTGACAAAGGGAAAGTGCTGAGCTTTGTGCACGCCTGCAGGAAGTGACATGGGCAGATTATCATGATCATATTCTATTATTTCCTATTATTGTTATACTGCTTTGTGTCTTTATCAATATTGAAGGTTATTTTGTCTTTAAACATAGTGTGTTGCCTGGCATCACATCAGCATTATCACAAAAAAAGACTCCTGATCTTAAGAATTATGTTTTCAACCAAACAGTCATATTTTTACCCTCTATTGACATTTGGTAAGCCGAGTGAAATTACATTTTCCCAATAAATACCCAGCCTGACATTCTATTAGTTACAAACTGTGCACTAACACCATGCCCCTAATAGATCCAGTTGTTTTAACCCATGCTTAAATGCTTGGAAGAAGTGCATATCTTGATGCCACTGACTCACTCTGTCATACTTAACAGCACAATGTTCTCTTGTTGATTTAATGAGCTTTATTTAGTTTTGACTCAATATCTCTGAGTTTTGAGTGTTTGTTTCCCCCCAATGCTAATTCAGTAACAGGGACTGCTGTTCTCATGCTGGGTGCTTGTAGAGCAGAACAGTGCCATAAAGAAGTCAATATTCCAGTAAAGTTATCTTGTCTTTCTCACCAGATGTGATACACTGCCTTTTACATACCAGACTTACTTGACTGGACAGCTTTTGCCATCAAACCAAGCTATTTTTGTCAAATCTTTACACCACAACCATTGTCATTATCTCTGCCAAGATTCCCTGATGCTGATCCATTTGAAGCTGTAGAAAAAGAGCTGATGGGAGGCGAAAAGTTACTCTGTTTTTAAAGGCCAGCCACATTCACTGCGTGCGTGTGTGTATGTGCGTGTGTGTGTGTGTTGTTTTTCTATAATTGACCAGCTGTGGCTACGTTTTTTGCCTCCTGAAAACCCCCCATTGATCACATGGCCGTTTGACGACGACTTTGGTTGAAGCGTCCCAGCCGTCTATAACGCCTCTGAAGATGAGAGAAGGAAATGGAGGGGTCTGTCTGAGGGGATAGGAAAGTGAGGGAGGATACATTCAGTGAGAGATGGAAGCAAGTGGGGGCGAGGGAAATATTACAGTCAGCGTGGGAAAAGACGATCAGGATGGTCTGTTCTGCCACACTATGAAACTGTCCCTTATGAAAACTATTTATATTGTAGATTCAATGTGCTTATACAGGCATCCTGCTCCAGGAACCTATTTCATACAGTGTGCAGGAATCAATAAATCAATAGCAGAATTAATTGCAATAGATTTGCAATGATGAAAACGATGGGAGGCGGAGCCCTCTACTGGACACTATGGGTACTACACCGTGACCTTACTACGCGAGCGTTCACCTACTGAGATATCTTTAAACGTAGCCATCCCTCGGGGCGGGCCTACATGAGTGCGCGCGCAAGCCCACCCTATATAAGGCGGCCTCGCCTCCTGACTCTCATCCTACACCAGGGGTGGGCAAACTTTTTGGCTCGGGGGCCACTATGAGTTTTAAAATTTGACAGACGGGCCGGGCCAGTAGCAGATCGGTAAAAAAATATTTAGCTGTCCACTCCTCATTATATACTCGGCACTCAATGTTGACTTTTCTTTTCTTTGGTCCACTCATTGTTACAGATGCAGGTTCAAAGGTGAATTATTGCGTCATTGCGTCATCCTTTGCGTCATGACCCTTATTACCCACGCAGCGTTTTACGTCGCTGATTTTCTCCGCAACACCGCTCACAACAACATCAATAGAGGACTGCGTCGGGTAGTTTTTAATTATACGAAGCCAGATTAAATTAAAGAACTACTTCTCCAACCATATACCTTTCTCCAGAGTGCCGTGGTGAATTGTTTATTAATGTGGTTCAGCTGCATTACTGCCCACTGCAGCGCTGCTCGTCTACAGAGTTTATTCTCCCGTTCACTCGCGGCAGCGGCCGCTGTAAAGTTTTCATTGTCCAACTGTCACACAAGCAGCTGATAAATATCCCCCATCCCCATAAGTGAATGTGTTTTAGTCTGAAAGCTGTTTGGCATCACAACGCTGTTATGAAAGTTTCTACAGGTCTTCTTCTTCGAGTCCGTAGCAATCTCAGATGTCTATCTGCCAGTATCGGGCACAGGCCACAGCTGATGGGGTAGGTTCTGCCAGGTCTTCTGGACTGCACCGGGGGGAATCGGCACATTCCAGTAGGTGGGACATTGTCTGCACTAATCCACAGCTGCATGTGTCTTCTGTGGTGTAGTTCCACACTTTGATCAGTGCTTTGCACCTCCCGTGTTCCACACGCAGTCTATTAAGTGACTTCCAGGTTGTCCAGCCAAGGTCGTGGCCACTAGCGAGGCTTTACGTTGGTGTGATTCCTCTGTCCAGCCATTCAAGAGCTTGTGTGTCATTTCTTTGCCATTCATCTTCCCAGATGTTGGTCCTTGCTGCTTGTTTGGTTGTCTCGAGGGGCAGGACTGTCTGCACAAAACTGGCTCTGGATCGGAGCCTGCGTGGGGGTGCTACGTGGTCTCCTCTGTTCTCCGTTCATCTTGAGCAATACCTAGCCGTCTGATGTGCGGGGGAGAGATTCCGGCTAGCGCATAGAGGCACGGGACAGGTGTTGTCTTAACGCATCCCGTGATGATGCGGCAGGTGTCATTCAAGGCTGTGTCGACCAGTTTGGTGTGACGTGAACACAGGGCCACGGCAGTTGCACGGATTGTTGGTGGATCTGCGCCAGGACGGAAACCAGCTTGGTCTTTAGTCAGCTTGGTGTCTATGAGTGGCATGAGGCGTTGGAGTAGCAGCCTCTCGTAGAGCTTGTAAGTGATGCAGAGGAGGGAAATGGGTCGGTAGCTCTTTGGGGATGATGGGTCTTTGCCGGGTTTGGGGATTGCAACCACTTTGGCCTTTCTCCAGACAGGATGGATGGTTTTTTGTGCCATACATGTGTTCAGCATCTTCAGGAGCCAGGTCTTTGCATTAGGTCCCAGGGGCTGTATCATTTCTGCCAGTATGTCATCAATCCCTGCTGCTTTGCCGGGTTTCAGCTTACCCATTGCAGTTTCGAGTTCTTCTATGTCGAAGGGTTTGGTGAGAGGGCTGGCTGGTTGTGGTTGGTCTGATACCACTGTGCGATGGTGTTCTCCTGTGGGTTGGCGGTGCTGGTGGTTACGGCCGTTGGCCACCAGCTGTGATGCAATCGAGTTTGCTGTGACCGTTGTGATTATGGGTGGTCTTCGTCAAGATGGCGGATTGTAGCCCAGGCCTTCCTGCTGTTATTTGTCATATTGGTGTTCTCTATCATTTCATTCCAGACTTTCCTTCGTTCTTCCCCAACTTCACTGATCAGGGTCTCTCCAAGTTCTATGGTGGTAGAGGAGAAAGGGTCCTTATTATATTCCTCATAGTAGGCTTTCAGCAGGTCGCTGGATGTTTCTGATAGCCCAGGAATATACTGTGTCTGACATCCCCTGGCTATGTGACGTCTGGCTGACCTTTTTACCAAGTCTGTGAAGTTGGAGTAGTTATTGGGAAGTGGTGGTATGTTAGATATGGAATGCTCTATCTCCTGTTGGAATGACAACCAGTCGGCTTTCCGTAGGTTGAACCTCCTGCGGAATGGGAAGGTGGTTGCTTGGAGAGCGGATCTAACGGTGATGGCAATTGGCCGGTGCTGGGTATGGGGAATAGGGTCCAGGACTTCCTTCTCAGAGGTAAGTATACAGAGATTGGCCTACTGGCAGTATCAGATTATATCCTATTGGATGTATATCTCATTCAACCAGCGTTTCCCAGGCTGCACCACGGGGAGGTTTAGGCAAGGCAAGGCAAGGCATTAAGAAAATGGCATTTGAAGTCATTAAAAAGAAAAGATAATAAAATAAACATTAAAAGAAAAAATACATGGATAAAAGTTGCAGTGCAGTTTAAGATGTGAATAGTTCAATTAATAGCAGCGGCAAAAAGAAAAGTCTTCAGCCTGGATCAGAGGTTGCGCTAGACTTTTTCGCTGCCCGTCATTTTGACGGACAGGATCGTAAAACTTCTGTAAAAATCCAGAATTGTCAACGGGGGGGGGGCAGTTCACATGCACCGTGGCTGCACATGGCTGCTGCACCTCGCGGGAGCGTGCACAGCGTAAAGCGAAAACTCACAGACATTTCAATGATTTGTACGGCACAGTTAGTGTTACGATTATTGTGTTATGTCATATTTTGTATGTCTTGGTTTGGGTGCTTTGCTGTTCTCCCGGTCATGTTTTCCTTTGGGTTTATTGTCTGGTCCCTCTCTCTGTGTTTTTCCTCCCGTCGTTAGTTTCCCTGGTGTGTTTAGTTGTCTGATTGTTTTCACCTGTGGCCCTTGTGTTTCTCCTCCCCTGCCCGGCTGTGTCTCGTCTTGTGATTACCCCTCCCTGTATTTAGTCTTGTCTCTTCCTGTGTTCAGTGTCGGTTCGTCTTGTGTATTGACGTGGTCTTCGGTGAGTGTCCTGTTCTGTCTTTGTGTATATATGGCCTTGGAATAAAGGAATTATTTTTACTCTGGTCTGCATTTGGGTCCTGCTTCCTGCACACCGTAACATTAGGAACCGACCAAGAATGGACCCAGCGGATTCAGCTTTTTTGATGCTACAGGCAGCTGCTAAGAGAAGGAGGCGCAAGCTAAGTTAGCAGCCATGCCTCCATGCTCCAGTACCGGCCCACGCAGCTTTGCGTCCATACTGGATTACCTGGCTTACACAGCCAGGGTGCAGGCTTCCGCTCCGGACCTTACAGCCATGTTTCCGGCTCCAGAACCGGACCTTACAGCCATGATTCTGGCTTCAATTCCGGCCCCCGCAGCAAATGTTTCCAGACCCAGCTCTGGCCCCAGCTGCCACAGTCCCATCTCAAGTTTCCTCTCGAGTCCCCTCTCCAGTTTCCTCTCGAGTCCCCTCTCGAGTCCCCTTCTCTAGTTCCTCCTCTAGTCCCTCCTTTAGTCCCTCCTCTCGTCCCTCCTCGAGTCCCCTCACTAGTTCCCCTCGCGAGTCCCCTCTCGAGTTCCCTTCTCTAGTTCCTCCTCTAGTCCCTCCTATAGTTCCTCCTCTAGTTCCTCCTCTAGTCCCTCCTCTAGTCCCTCCTCTAGTCCCTCCTCTCTCCTCTAGTCTCTCCTCGAGTCCTGACGTGCAGACCTGTGCGGCAGCCCGTCCTGGGTGCCGGAACCGGAAGCACCCGACATTGAGGAACCATCGTCGTCTTCCTCCTCGACGAACGGGGCTGGCGAAAACGAATGGCACCCCCCCAGCCGCATCCTGTTCCTCCATCTCCACCACCTCGAGGTCCACGTGGTCCTCCGGTGACACATAGTAGGCCTGAACATACTCCATGCGGTGCCGGCGGCTAAGTTGTGGTAGCATCCGGCAGGCATTACGCTTGCCCCCCCTCACATCCGCAACCTCGGAGTCAAATACAACATTGTGTCAAATATAAGCATCTCAGGTGAAAATATTAACATTGTGCCTCAGGTTAAGTACCTTGGAATCATTATTGACTCTAATTTAACATTCAAAACACAAAAGTGACACAAAGAGTCAAGTTTAGCCTTGCAAATTTTAAATACATAAGAAACACAATGACATTGAATTCTGCCAAATTATACATGAATGCCATGATAATGTCACATCTTACATACTGTCTCACAAGCTGGGGTCAAACTAACAGCTCCACACTGAAGCCACTAGCAACCCTGTACAAACAAACCCTCAAAGTACTGGACCAGAAACCTAACCGCTCCCATCACTGTACCATCCTCAACACGCATAACATCCTGAGTTGGGAAGATTTAATAAAGTATAGGAACATCGTTCTGGTTTACAAAATCCTGCACAATACAGCCCCTCCACCTCTTAGCTCATTGGTTACTCAACGTAACAACACCAGACGGACCACTAGAAGCTCCACACGTGGCGACCTATCAGTCCCATTCAGGAAGAGTACTTTTGGTCAGTCATCATTCTCGGTCACAGCAATACAAAACTGGAACTCTCTACCCACTCAAATCAAAGACATACATACACATACCACCTTCACAGCTCACTTAAAAACATGGTTCACTGAGAACTACACCTGCACATACTAGTCTGTGTTAAGTATGGCGTGAGTGTTACATGTTGTGTTACATGTTGTGTTACATGTTGTGATCATGGATGTTGCCCCTCGTTTCTGTGATGTGATTGTGATGTGCTATATGTGACATGTACTGTATATAGTAACGTGTGTTGTTTATTGTTCTCTTTTATCCTCTTTCCTCCTTTTTATTTTATTTTATATATTTTCTTATAACTAATGCTGTTGATATATTGTAATTTTAAGGGTGTCTATTACCATCTGGCCGGGGACAACGGCTGGAAATTAGCCATGTCGGTTAAAGCTGCTCCATTTACTGTTTTTGTGACAGTTCATCGATGGGGACTGTCCACGACGCTATAAATAAATAAACTAAACTAAACTAAATCTTCGACAGTCAGCTCAAATTCAACCACCACATCAATCACATCACCAGGACCGCCTTTTTCCACCTCAAAAACATTGCCCGTCTGCGCCCATCACTCTCCTCCTCTGCTGCTGAAACCCTGATTCATGCATTCATCACGACTCGACTACTGCAATAGCATCCTCTAGTCTAGAGTCTACAGCATACCATCCAACCTCCTCAATAAACTCCAACATATCCAGAACTCTGCTGCCCGCCTCCTCACCCACACCCGCTCCCGAGACCACATCACTCCCGTCCTCCAGAACCTCCACTGACTCCCCGTCCGTCAAAGAATAAACTTCAAAGTCCTCCTTGTGTCATCCTACGTGCACGTATCTCTTGTGCACTTTGACTGCCAGCTAAACACCTTCCACCATCAAGGACTAGAGACCGTAGATGTAGTTTAATCGCTTTTAATCATGAAGAAAGGATGAAACTAGGAAATAAACACAATACAAGAAGTACATAAATATGCTGGAAGAATGTTTACACACATTATACATTGAATCAACACCAAAGAACATACACACACATGGCTGTAGCACAAAATTATGGCTGTAGCTAACGGTAGTTCTACAGAGGAGTTTACAACACACATTAGCTATCATCTCAAAACTAGTCTCTATAAACATATTCATTGGAAATGAAAGAACACTACTTTATATCAATTGTACATACAAATAATGCGACCAAAGGCACGGAACTTCAAGGATTAAGGCAGATTGTGGTCACCAAAAAAACATGTGGCTGTCCTGTCCACATGCAGCTTCCTTATGCACTAGGTCACATTGTACATACTTTACACATTACGACTACCGCCAGCAGGGGGAGACAAATCCAACAAATGAACAACAATGTCCTGATGAGGACAGAACACTCCCTGCCTGGTACCTATAGATAACACCCATTAACTTGGCTTCTAACTATCAATGTTTGAATGTCGCTACTTGCTCTTGAAGTCTTCGTCGGAGAGAAGAAGGACTAAGTCTGTAATAGGTCTGAGGAAAAGCTTGGCACCATCTCCTCTGGAGATCTTGACCTCTACGCTGCGGACCCTTCCATCTTTGCTCGGGAAAGCCTTGGTGACCAATGCCAATGGCCATTCGTTCCTCTTGGCTTGTGAGTCTTTCACAAGAACAATAGTTCCAACATCAATGTTTGGCTTGCTTGTGTGCCACTTACTCCTTGTCTGCAAAGTTGAGAGGTACTGCTTCCTCCATTTGTCCCAAAATACATCTGCAAGGAATTGAACCTGACGCCAGTGACGCTTGTACAGGTCTTTGGTGGCGAAATTCCCCGTAGGAGCTGAGAAGGTACCTATCTTCTGCGTGAGGAGGGTAGCAGGGGTCAACACCAATGGATCTGCAGGATCGGCGGATATTGGACCCAAGGGTCTTGCGTTCATGATGGCCGCTACTTCTGCCAGAAGAGTTGTGAGAGCCTCATGTGTTAGCCTTGAGGATCCTTCCTGCAGGAATATGGAATCCATGATTCTACGGGCTATGCCTATAATCCTCCCCCATGCGCCGCCCATGTGAGAGGAGTGAGGTGGGTTGAATGTCCACGTGCAGCCCTGTTCAGATAGGTACTTCTCTACACAGACAGTGTCAATGTTGGAAGGCACCTTGAGTTCTTTGCAGGCTCCGATGAAGTTGGTGCCTCTATCCGAGCGGATATGCTTCACTGGACCACGTATTGAAATGAACCGTCTGAGAGCGTTCACAAAGCTTGATGTATCCATGGACTCTATGACCTCGAAGTGCACAGCTCTGATACTTAAGCATATAAAGATCACTGCCCAACCCTTGTTGTTTGCGTGGCCGCCTCTTGTTTGCCTTGCGAGAACAGACCAGGGCCCAAACACATCGAGACCAACATTAGTGAATGGAGTCTCAACACTAAGCCTGTCTGCGGGCAAATTAGCCATCTTCTGGGATTCGAACGTACCACGAAGCTTGCGACAAGTGACACAATTTATAGATGACGCTGCTTACATGACTTCTCACTCCAATGATCCACAAACCGGCAGTGCGAATAGCACCCTCTGTAAAAAGGCGCCCTTGATGACGGGTCTGTTCGTGGTAATGGCGTACGAGCAACCTTGCAATGTGGTGGCTGCCAGGAATTATTAGAGGGTTCTTTTCGTCGCGCTCCAACCTTGCTTCCTTGATCGACCTCCAACTCTCATTAAGCCGTTCTCATCGATGAATGGATCAAGTTTCCTAAGAGTGCTGTCTTTAGGAATTTCTTCGCTGTTCCGTAGACATCAAACTCTGGGGCGTAGGATTCCTGTTGCAATGCATGAATGATGAGGTCTTTCGATTGAGAAAACTCGTTCACCGTGTATGGTGTCTGGCAGGAATGCTAGCCTTTGCATTTGCTGTGTCTTGTCGATGGTACTTTCTTGAAAGACTGAGCCACGTGAACCAAACGAGCAACGGCGCGAGTCAATGATTTCCAGCTGGAGAACCTCTCGAATCGCTGTGATCCAAGCTGTGGGTTTGAGGCAGTGGTGCTCAGTGTAGAGACTTGAGGCCGGACTTCTGGATCTAATCCTGGGTCAGCGATTTCAAACAAATCTTCACTATGAAGATTCTGCTCACGGTTTTTCAGAAATGTTGGCCCTGTCAGCCATGTTGTATCTTTGAGAAGAGCTGCAGGAACAGCTCTCGTCCCATGATCTGCAGGGTTGAGATGGGTAGGAACATAGTGCCACTGTTGAGGTTGTGATGATCTTCGAATGCGGTGAACTCTATTGCTGACGTAGACGTAGAACCGCCTAGTCTCATTGTAGATGTAACCTAACACGACCTTTCTGTCTGTATAGAAACTTGTAGTATTCAGCTCAACATCAATTTCTGAAGTGACAAGCTCGGATAACTCTACGGCCAGTACCGCAGCACACAGCTCCAATCTTGGTATTGTGTGTTCTGGTCGTGTTGCGAGTTTCGCCTTACCCAAAACAAAGCCTGTGTGTTGTTTTCCTTCGACATCAGTGACTTTGATATAGGCAACTGCAGCTATGGCTTTGGTTGATGCATCGCAGAAGATACAAAGCTCTCGTCGTTGAGCCCCAGAAGGAGACGCTGGTGCATATGTTCTGGGGATTTGGAGGCTTTCGAGATCTTCCAGTGAGTCTCTCCATGCTGTCCAGAGTTTCTTCTGGTGGTACACACCAAAGGTAGAAAGGTACCAATGTTCTTCATTGTCCTTCAGAGGGGGAGCGATCTCTGCATGGTCATTTTCGAATATCTTTTCCATGAAAGGGAAGAAATGGTCTCTCATCTCCGGTTTTCTGTCAACGTTGCGTCTGAGTGCAGAGAAGCGTTTGATTGCCTCTGCTCGATTGTCTGGAAGACGTCGCCTCTGTGTTCTGAAGGGGAAAGGGGCAACCCAGTTGTTGGCATCATCCTTTCGGAATCCTTGTTCCATGGTCTTTATGAACACCTTGTCTTCAATCGAGGGAGCTATTTTGTTATCTTCCTTAGTTCTTTGGAACACTGTACACCCAAGATGGTCTTCTCCTTTGTCACAGGCGGTCTCATCACTGAAGTAGCTCTTTGTGAGCTCAGTTGACCTAGAGTCGCTGTATCTTTCTTTGATGAGTAGGCGATTTGGACAAGGTTGAAACAGAGATGGACGACCGTTCTCTAGCATGTTTGTGAGGAACGTGTTCACGATGGATGGCTTGTGGACCTTTCCCAAACAGACCTCTCCCACAAGGACCCATCCGAGGTCGAGCCTCTGAGCATAAGGTGCATCGTGGGGACCATTGATCTGTTCCTGCACTTTGTGTAGTCTTATTATGTCTCTTCCAAGGAGAAGCAGTATTGGGGCTTGGTTGTCCATCTTAGGAATCTGAAGAGCTACAGATTTCAGGTGTGCGTGGTGGAGAGCAGCTTCTGAAGTGGGAATTTCTGATCAGTTGTCAGGAATCTAGTTACACTCAATTAGCGTAGGGAGGGATACACGAACCTGTCCATCAAGAGATTCGATTTGGAAATCAGTCGCTCTTCTTCCAGCTGTCTCTACCACTCCTGCGCATGTCTTCAGTGAGTAAGGTGACTTGGGGCCTTGTATCTTGAAAATATCAAAAAACTCTGGTCGAGCAAGTGACCTGTTACTTTGATCGTCGAGGATGGCATAAAGCTTTAGTGCTTTGTCTGGATAACTTGAGTGGAAGACTTTAACGAGACAGATCTTGGAACTTGACTTGCCGCTCAGGTCCCCACCGCAGACACTGGTACACAGGGCTGCAATGTTGGCAGGTGTACTTTCATCCTCCCCGCCATACTCTATGGCAGGGTCTGTGGCCTTCCAGGTTGGGGGTCCTGGATGTAGGGCTGTGTTGTGACTTTCACTTTCGCACTCTGAGCACTTGACGCTCGCTTTGCAGTTTCGGACAATATGAGATGTTGAGGCGCAACATCTGTAACAGATCCGATTTTCCTTAAGAAAGGCCTTATGATCTTCAAGGGATTTCTCTCTAAATCCACAACATTTTTGTAGAGGATGAGGCTTCCTATGGATAGGACACTGTCTGCCAGGCTCCTCAGTCATCTTTTGAGTCATCTCTGCATCGGAGGGGGAAGACACGTCGGTATTATGGACTGAAATAGTTGTTCTATTATTGCTCTGCTTGGAGGCAGGCGTTTTTGAGTAAGGCAGGGTATTGTTGAACATGGTAAGATCACAATTGGGGTCATTTATTGTCATCGCTTGTTCGCAGATAAAGTCCACAAAGAAGGAAAATGGTGGAAATAGTACACCGTTTTGACGTTTGTATCTGGTGCCTTCACTTATCCATCTCTCTTGTAGGTTGTATGGTAACTTTTGTGCAATGGGATTGACGCCACGTGAGGTATCTAGGAAGGCGAGGCCCGGTAGATCTCCCTCAGCTTTGGCAGAAAGAACCTCCATCAACAGATCACCAAGCTCTCTCAACTTCTGAAATTCCTTGTTCGTCAACTTGGGGAACCCATCAAGTCACTTGAAGAGTGAGCTCTCAATAGCTTCTGGTGATCCGTAACAGTGTTCCAGACTTTCCCACACCATGGCTAGCCCTTTTTCAAGTTGGTTCACATTCACTGCTCTGATCCGCCTTGCATGACCAGCAGACTCATTTCCTAGCCATTTGACTAGCAGGTCTATCTCTTCGCTAGCCGATAAGTCTAGGCCTCTGACTGTGTTAAAAAATGAAGCTCGCCAGGCTCTCAAGCTTTCTGGACGATCGTCAAACTGTAACAATCATGTGCTGACAAGTACGCGGCGAGCAAAGAATCTCACAAAGTTTGTCATGCTCTGACTCTCCTCTGCGTTGCCAGCTAATGAAGTGCTGTGGTGTTGAGCTGGTGGACGGTTACGATCATTGAGTCCCCCTGTCCTCATCCATCCATGATTCTGTCCAACTTCAACTGGATATCTTCGTTCTGATCCATGTTTCAACTTGACCGGCTGTTGGGCAGGAGCATTAATCAGTAGGGGAGAGTTATTGTCATTATCTTGGTTATAGAGTGCAGGGAAAATCCTATCCTGCTGTGGCATAGCGCTTCCATATCCATTAATGGGTTCCATTTCTGGCATTGACTGAAGGCTATTGTGTGATTTGAGATGTTGAAGTACGTATTTGGATGTACGCTCTTCGGGGTCTTCGGGTTTGAGTGGGAGCTCTAACTTGGAGCTATGTTTATCCCCATCACTGTCTGCTGCTACTTCAAGGACTTCTGCCTCAGCAATAGCAGCGGCTGCTTCTCTTTCCATGTTCAGGACGTCCAGAGATGCATCTATACGTGCTCTTTCTATTTTCATTTGCATTTCTTGTTTAGCAAAAGAAACTTGTGCTCTTGCTGCTTTTGCGCGTGCAATAGCTGCTGCTTTGTTTGTGGAAGCACTGCTTTTCACTGAGCTTGATGCGACAGACCTAACTTTGAACGAGTTTGCTTGTTTTTCTTCCATTGTGAAGCTGAGGATGAGGTTTCTTCGTTAGCGCTGTTGTTGTAGCAGCAGTAACTTGTATCTGCTCAAACCTGTTGTCCGGCCCGCTAGAAAGCTATTGTTTCACTATGTCGTCCTACGTGCACGTATCTCTTGTGCACTTTGACTGCCAGCTAAACACCTTCCACCATCAAGGACTGGAGACCGTAGATGTCGTTTAATTGCTTTTAATCATGAAGAAAGGATGAAACAATAATGCGACCAAAGGCACGGAACGTCAAGGATTAAGGCAGATTGTGGTCACCAAAAAAACATGTGGCTGTCCTGTCCACATGCAGCTTCCTTATGCACTAGGTCACATGGTACATACTTTACACATTACGACTACCGCCAGCAGGGGGAGACAAATCCAACAAATGAACAACAATGTCCTGATGAGGACAGAACACTCCTCATTACTCACAAAGCCCTCAACAATCAGGCCCCCCCCTACCTCACAGACCTGCTGCACCACCACACCCCTTCTCGCGGCCTCCGCTCATCAGAAGCCATCCTCTTATCCATCCCCACCCACATCAATCATTGGACCTGGGGGGACAGAGCCTTCTCCGTCGCTGCCCCCTCCCTCTGGAACTCACTCCCACAACCCATTAGAGACTGCACTGACCTCACCACCTTCAAAAAACTCGCTCACTCAGGTAGGCCCGCCCTGAGGGCCGGCTACATTTAAAGATATCTCAGTAGGTGAACGCTCACATAGTAAGGTCAAGGGGTAGTACCCATAGAGTCCAGTAGAGGGCGGAGCCTGTGAGATATAACAGTATGTATAAAAATGTCCCACAGTTATTAAAAATGTAAATGTACCCACATTTCTTGAATGTCAAATTCAGCAACAGTTATAGAGGTTAAATGGAGAACATCAATTTGTTCTCATCTAAAATATATAACTACAGACCTACCTTGGTGTCAAGTAGTCTAGAGTAGGGCAGAGCTCCACCTTTTCATCAGTGAATAATCTGCCGAGTCTTTTCCTGATTTAATCGTTTGGTCCATAAACTGTCAGAGAATAGAGAACAATGTTCATCTGTCCAAGACATTTCTTGAGAAAAGCAGGACATCTTTATGTCTTATAGTCACAGTTTTAAATGGCTTTAGCTGTGAGCTAAGGTTATATACTTTCAAACGTTGCTTCCTTTAAATACAAGCTTAAGCTCATGTTCAAGGGAATACACTTGGAAAAGTCCTGGTTAGCAGAATTCCATCTGATTTTATAGTGGACAAAAAGATGGAAGCCTGCCAAATATCCCAGCTCTGAGTTTCTCCTGCTCTCTAATAGTATACACACTTTGACCTTTCTTCCTCCAGGGCTCTGTTTTCCGGGGTTGTGGGTCGGGGTCAAGGCCATTAAACCTGGCTTAATAAGCTGCTGAGCCCTCCCCCTGCCCCCCCCCCCCCCCAGATCCATGTGAGTTCTGAAGGGCCAGAGTCAGCAAAGTCAGAGTCTGGTCCTGTCAGCAACCTTCACACATGCTGAGTGTGTCTGTAGCACCTTTATCTTCACCATGATACTTCTGATACATGTTCTCCTCTATTGAGGTGCAGCCCTGTACTTCAGACAGCCAAGCATTTGAAGGACACATAGGCATGTGGCAGAAAAAAGAACACTAAAAACCCCTGGAACGATCCTGTTGAACACTGACTGCAGGCATATAAACACTTGCATTAATTTAATATAATGTATGTGAACTGGGATTTAATTCTCTCTGCTGACAAAATAGATTAGTGTTTCTCATACCTGCTCTTGAATACACACTTGTATTTGAATATGTAGAAATTGTGTGCCTAACTTCCCTGTCTTCATGGAGATATAACTTTCACTTTGCTAGATCTATATTGTGTGGCTTGATACTTGACTCGTTTTCTTTTTCTTTTAGTTTTATGCTTTGTTTCTGAATAAAAGTCAATATACACTGTACATGTTACTGTCATCTGGGTTCTGAAAGCACTTGATCAAAATTAGAAGATGAAAAACTGTTCATGTTTAGCACTGGAGTTTGTTTCTACAGTGTCTTACTCTTGCAAGTCAATGCATATTTAATGTGGACTTATTTTCAACTGAATAATTTAGTGCATGGTCAGCAGCAGGGTGAAACAGAATTTATCTGATGGGCCGAGAGAGCAGGAGGTATTTTCAACGCAGGAAGTTTGAATAGACATTATAATGCATATTGTAGCACTATTTGTATTACAGGTTGATTCTGTCATTTCTAAATCTCACCGTGTAGCAAGATTAGAAATGGGCAGTTTAACTGCACTAATCAGAACTAATTTACCAGGGCCCAGGAGTTCAAAACTTTTAATCTCAATCAGATCCGATCAGATTTTGAAATCCCATTTTTTGTGATCCAGGATCAGACAAGTCGGCCAAATTTTGTCCCTGGAGTTCAAAGCAATTCAGGATAGGATCACCCTGATCCAGATTACGATTTTTCAAGATGACTAGATCCTGAATATCAGTGCTTTAATCCTACCGAGCGCCATCTAGTGGACATGAAAAATAATACAAGGAAGACAAGAGACCAGATTGCAGAGACATCTATTGTCCGCAATTACTTTTGAAAGGTGATGACAGATGATGGATTTTTTTTTTGTTGAAGATATTTTTACTTTAATCTAAATTACATTTGTGATTGACAATCTTTGCTGTGATACTTTTATGAGCATAAACATTTATGTCATCAACATTTGCTTGAAAACAAAATAGGCCACCACAAACGTGAGCAAAAATGGAAAAAATAAAATGTATTTCCCATGAAGGCTAAACATGGTGTATTATTTCAGTTAACAAACGTTGCTATCTTATTTAAATTGAAACATATTTTATTGTACAGTACATGTTGCTCTGGTAATCCACTGGAAATGCACCCCTCTGGTGGGATCAGGATAATCCAGTTTTTTGGGATCAAACTGAAATTAAACTACCCGTTTTCAAGATTTGATCCAGATTAAAGCATTGGATTTCCTGATCTGATCGGATATCAAAGTGATCCTAATCCTGGTTTTTGGTTTCGAACTCCCCAAAATCCAAATCTGATTTGATCAGATAGGGATTAAAAGTGTAGAACTCCTGGGCCCAGGATGTGTGGACATAAACATTTATGTCATCAACATTTGGTTGAAAACAAAATAGGCCACCACAAACGTGAGCAAAAAATGGAAAAATAAAATGTATTTCCCATGAAGGCTAAACATGGTGTATTATTTCAGTTAACAAACTTTGCCATCTAATTTAAATTGAAACATATTTTAAAATAGATTGTACAGTACATTTTGCTCTGGTAATCCACTGGAAATCCACCCCTCTGGTGAGATCAGGATAATCCAATACTGATCCCAATCCTGTGTTGTCGGTTTGAACTACCTGTTTTGAAGATTTGATCCAGATTAAAGCTTGGATTGAATTTCCTGATCTGATCGGATATCAAAGTGATCCTAATCCTGTTTTTTGGTTTTGAACTCCCCAAAATCCAAATCTGATTTGATCAGATAGGGATTAAAAGTGTAGAACTCCTGGGCCCTGGGCCCAGTGGATTACCAGAGCAAAATGTACTGTACAATTTATTTTAAAATATGTTTCAATTTAAATAAGATGGCAATGTTTGTTAACTGAAATAATACACAATGTTTAGCCTTCATGGGAAATACATTTGATTTTTTCCATTTTTGCTCACGTTTGTGGTGGCCTATTTTGTTTTCAAGCAAATGTTGATGACATAAATGTTTATGCTGATAAAAGTATCACAGCAAAGATTGTCAATCACAAATGTAATTTAGATTAAAGAAAAAATATCTTCAACAAAAAAAAAGTCCATCATCTGTCATCACCTTTCAAAAGTAATTGCGGACAACAGTATTTTATGGGCTCAGAACAGTCTCATAATACACACATGCACACAGAAGGATTCAAACTTGTGTTTTTCAATGCACACACAAATGTATTCCGTTTCATATACATGTAAATAAAATCCAAATACAGAAAAAAGTTTTACATATGTATTTTTGATCCTCACTTATTAGTTTCCCGTTTAAATCCCCTGAACCTGCAAACACAAACAGCGTTCTGTGCACGGATCGCTTTGCATTCGTGTATGGGTTTTTTGAGACTCCCCTGACGGTCAGCCGATTCGTACTTGTAATTTTGTCTATCTATAGCCAATCAGATGTCTCCTTCATTCTAAGCCAATCACATGAGCGCGCCCCCACGAGGGTACGATTACTTCATATAGAGAGGCGAAGTCCCTCCCTTTCCGGGAGCCTCCATGGGACCCCGGAATCGTAAAATTATACATTGAAGTCAATGGAGAGAGAAAGGTTATCTTTTGATCCCGTTTGAATTGTGCCAGCCACGAATGACACATATGATGTTTGTCAATTTAAAAGAATATTTTGCAAGTCAAAACATTTTAAATGTGTCGTAAAACTGTGAAGATACACATTTTTTTGGGTGAAACCGCTGAGTGAACTACAGGTCTCTGGTCTCGCACAATACGCGTCACCATCACAAAGACGGCCGTCACGTTAGCAAATTTCACCTGTTTCTTTCAGAATGAGGCGAAAAGTATAAAATGAGGTGAAAATCACTACAAGTCTGGACACGTTGAGAGCTGTACATACACGAAAGGGGAGTTAGTCGGTTCCGTAAGAGCAGCGGGACCGGCTTTACAAGATGTTGGTGAGTAATATGAGTGCAATGTGTAACGTTAATGTCAGCTAGCTAACATTAGCTAACAAGGTACACTAACGTGTTTTGTTTTAGTAACTAGTTTTCTCCTTAAGAACTTCGTGGTCTCTGTGTATGCTGTGGATAACATTAGTGTTCACAAGAACAAGGTACACTCCCGTGTTTTGTTTTAGTTGCTCTTCAGATTGAAGCGGCCAGTTTTATATCGACTATACAGTATATTCTATACTGTATGTGTGATCTCCTTTTACATCTCGTTGTGTCATTTGAGTTTATTTGCTGTGTGTAGATTCAAGGATTTTGGTGACATGAACATGACCATCGCGGAGGCAGTCCAGTTACCATCCTTCTGTCTCCGTGAGGAGGGTGGGTCATATATCACCCATACTGGCACCAGTCCAAGGGCAGCTGCACATCACAGACCGGAGTCTCTGCTACTTTGTTGTGTGGACCACGAAGGAGGCGATCATCATCCTTATCCCCAAAGACCCTGCATGGCATGGAAATCTCCTCCTCCTGGAACAATTCTACACCCAGCATATGCTCCCTGTGTTGGCCAGTAGAGAGGAGGACATTTAAATAAACATACTCTTAACACCCTCGGACTCTGCGTTGTGTTCCGTATGTGTGATGGGTGTTATGCAGAGGGGAGGAAAACAGGACACAGCAGATTGGGATTGTGGTGGAGACGCTGAGCAGTTATTTCATTGTTGCATGTAATTATTATTATACTGCATGCTTCTTAGTTATTCCATCTTTTGCTGTAACATAGATCTGTATGTAACTCTATATTTACTTGTTATTTACCACACTTCCTTCTACATCATACACCATAATTATACATGATGGTGTATATAGGATATATATATTTGTATACATTACATATCTGTAAATTGTATAATTTAATTTTTCGTATTTGGGATTGTTGGAAACGTCTTTTTGATCTCTCTGTCTATAAACACAAACTGAGTAAGATTGACAATAAAGTTGACTTTGAAAAATATATATATTCTTTATGAAAATAGTTGACTGTTGGCGAAATGAATCCAAATTAAACGTTGGACTGAACTACAACTACGCCTTTAAATCTCTACGGACTGTTTTTCAGTGGGATGGCAAGTTCCTATCTTTAAACATTTATTAGTTTTTTCTCAGAACAGATTTGATTTTCTGAAGTTAATTTAACTTTGGCGACCATGTAAGGTCATTATTAAAAAGGTACAATCAATTTGTTTAGGGTTGAATAAAATAATGAAAAACATTCATTTGGATAATTTACTGACAGAATAAGAAACTCAATGATGCTCTACTCACCTGTTCCTTTTTATAAAGTGAAACAGTTGAAACGATAGATTTTTAGTAAACTTAAAAACAACCTTCTCCAAAAGCTATCAAGGAATATACCGAATACTTATTTTAGAACTTTATTACATATTATTTGTATATAGTTTGAATTATCCATAATTGACAGAAGCTTGTGTTTACACTGACCTGTTACTCATATATTAATGTCTTTGTAACTTCAGTAAACCACTACCTCACTCATTTTTTTCATTCATCACGGTTCAGTAAACTAAGTGATACATGAACCAGTTTAATCATTATAATAACGTAGAATTGCAACTCTTTGAAACTGTAGGTGGCTGTTAAAAGAGCCGTTGTGTTTGGGTGTGCTGGTCTCAGGTCAGTTTAAGCCAGGCATCCTCAAAGTACGGACTCCGGTCCGGATCCGGACCGAACCACAACTGTCTCTGGACTCTGAGCAAATTATACTTTTCATATGTATTATCTGTGTTATCTGCGAGACATCGCCACAACGCAACGAGTCAAAAATGATCCGCTATGTCCATAGACTGCAAACAGCGCTCATCGGACATTTATGAGAGAAAGTCTCTAATATCCGAGTGCAATTGAATGCAGCACAAGATGCACGTCATGTAACCCCTCCCCCGGTCCTGGCGCGAGCATGGACATATGATTGGCGGCGAGTTCATTTGAACGGGACGGCGCAAAACGAGAAGCATTCGGACCCAAGCACTGAAGGAATGAGGTATTTGCGGTCCACACTGACAGAGAAGAGACTGTCAGTGTGGCTGCACTCAGCATTGAATCAAAACGCACTAAAGCTGTTGATCTTAATACGTTTGTGAGGCGTTTTGCTGAACAAAATGGTAATCGCCGCATTCAGCTGCAATACAGTCAACTTGATGCTCTGCTCACGGATGAGCATACAAAACTATTAAGATGATGAGCTTACGTGTGTAAATATATTTTTTTCTTTGAGGGCATCTGCCCCCAAAAAACTGTTTTAAAGGGGAAAGGAAACACCAATTACAGTTATAATATTCCGGTAGTTTATTCATTTTACAATGGATATTGATCGTAATATTTATTGTATATGATATTACTCGCCAAAAGAAAATTAATTATCCGCCGGCCGGGTGGGGAATTCCGGGACCAGGCCGCCGCCATTAGGGGAGTCCCAAATGGTGACATCACTGGCTGTGTTTTCGCTCCACCAAAAGTCAACACAACGTAGCAGATATGGCAGCGATGGAGGAATTTTGCAATGAGATCGACGTTTTGAACGATGAATTTGACTATTCGTCGGGAGATGACATTGATGTGGAAGCATCTACAGTTACCAGGCATCCCATGGCCTATGCTTATGAACCGATTCGGTCGAATAGAGTGGCATATGATCCGGAATAAAAAAATTAAAAAAACACAATGCTAACAGTGAGCCTCTGAATTAGCCCCGAGCGAAAATGCTAACCTATTACTGCACCGATAGCTCCCTTATTACTTATCCTAGCCGCACATCCAACACATCGTTTATGATCGCAAGGAGACACAGAATCTAACGGTGCCCACCTCAACACTGAAAGATACAAACTCGCGAGGTTATCCACAAAAACGTACATCAAAACAAGTGGCGCTAGGTACTAACATACGCCAGGCTAACGGCTTACCTTCCTCATTGTCTGGTCTAAACTGGTCTTCAATGGCATTACAACGATAAAAACGATGATGTAGTTAATCCATAGGTTAATATACAATGGGGCTGTGTCCCCTTTGAAATGTTCTGATAATCTATAAGCAATACAACTGCAATTCCGTTATCTGTTGTCCGCTCTGTGCTCCGTGCGCTCTGGGTCCTGCAATACCATCCATCAATAGCAATACTAGCCTTTTTAGGGCTGTTTTCGACAGATGAGCGTGTGTATGCCAGTTTAATTAGTTGAGCTATAGAACACCCCCAATTCTCTATTGTGCGTCATAATAATAGCTACCATTTAGTTTGGACGCGATTGCGTTAATTAATAAGGTCACACTGTGTCAGTAAATACATGTGTGAGCTAGTAATCTGGTAGTGCTGCAATATTTACCTCTCTCTCGGCAGCTGAAGCAACTCGTTTGGTGGCTCGAACTTCACGTTTGTTGACACTGTCATTGTCTTGCGCGGCCGACGTGCTGGGACGGTCGGTGTTCCCGACTGCATACGTTGAGAAATCGAATATTGTGGGAACAGATCCTGGCTTCAAATCCAATGTTTTGTATTGAACCAGGCATCCAGACTGGACTTTGAGCAGCTTCTCATCCTTTAGTGGCAGCCTATGGAAATGTACTTCTTCCTTCTTTGTATAAAATCCATTTGTGCAGCCTGGGGCAATACAATAAACTCCTGACGACGACCGTTTTCTTGTAATGTAAACTACTGGTGCATTGCACGCCATGTTGTTTGTTATTGAGCTTTGGCCCAGGAAGCCGCACCCAATCAGTGACGTCACTGGAAAAGTCCCGGAGCAATGGAAGCGCCCATGGTCATTAGGCACGTATTTCAAAAAGTAAATTCGCGTATCTCGATCGTTTACATTGGAAATAGACTAGATAAATACATTTCCTAATGGTAATATTGTCGCATGGAAAGCAGTTTGAAAAGTGTTTCCATTTCCCTTTAAGTCCTGAGGAAGTCAAATAAGACGGTGTGTAAAACTACACTGACCAGCCAAACAAAAGTAACCACTTTGATTTAACTAGGCTAGCAGGTAAGGACTTTCCACTGGATAATAACTGAAGTATAAAGAATGCATGCCTGAAGTGATGGAGACCATGTTGAAGGCAAACACAAAGAGAAAATAACAGGTCAGATCAAGCAAATCCCCCTCTCAGATTCCACAGCAACCAGAAGAACATAAATACTGGCTGGTGATTTGATTCATCAGCTTTGTGATGGAATAAAAAAATGCACAGTGCATTTCCTTAGCTGTGGATGAGTCCACTGACACCACTGACATTGGTTACACTTCACTCGCATTTATGTCCATATCGATCAGATCCAGCTCTCCTGATCGGCCTTTATAGAGTGCACCGATCAAACTATTAAGAGTGAATATCGGCCGATAATGACCGGCGGGGCTCCCCCCGTTAACAGGTCACTGTCTAGCACTGGCTTCGTAGTGCACTGATCGATTAGGCTAAGCTAACCTGTAGCTGCTCCCTCCACACTCACAACAACTTCATGCAGACATAAATAAAGCAGCTGTATTCGCCATACAGGAAACACACATTTAAAACGGTTTTGCCTGCCGTTTTTGTGTACACAAGCATTCATTAATGGTTCGGAAAGTGGCACTGTACCTTAATAATATAAAGGCTTGTATTTGCGTGCATTTCCTGTTCGGAAAGTGGCGCTGTACTGAGAGTGGAGGTGTCCTGAGATTAGCGCCTACAGGCAGGCTCCATGGAGCTGTCAGCTCCGGACTGCGCAAAATGCATACATGAAACGCCACGTCATGAAAGCAAGAAATCTACCCTCGTGGGGGCGCGCTCATGGGATTGGCTTAGAATTGAGGAGACATCTGATTGGCTATAGACAGAAATAATTACAAGTACGAATCGGCTGACCGTCAGGGGAGTCTCAAAAAACCCACACACGAATGCACAGTGATCCGTGCACAGAAAGCTGTTTGTGTTTGCAGGTGCAGAGGTTTTAAACGGAAACCAAATATGTGAGGATCAAAAATACACATGTAAAACTTTTTTCTGTATTTGGATTTGATTTAAATGTTTATGAAACGGAATACATTTGTGTGTGCATTGAAAAACACAAGTGTGGATCCGGAAATACAAGTTTGAATCCTTTTTTGGATCATGAAATACAAGTGTGAATCCTTTTGCGGATCATGAAATACAAGTGTGAATCCTTCTGTGCGCATGTGTGTAATGAGACTGTTCTGAGCCCATAGTATCTCGCCTTGCACCACCACTCAGTCTCTCATTTAGAGGGAAATCCATAGGTGGGCCTAGATCATCAGCAGGTGTGAGGGGCTCTGGGGGATCATCGATGTCAGAGAGGGGGACTCTGCGATGGACAGCGATATTGTGTAGCACAATACAAGCCAGTGTTATTTGGCATGCTCCTTGGGGTTCCACTCTCAGATAGTTGAGGCATGCAAAACGCCTCTTCAGTACTCCATTCAAGCGCTCAATGGCACACCTTGTTCTTCCATGGGCGTTGTTGTAGCGCATCTGTGAGGGAGTGTTGGCCGTGGGAAAAGGCGTCATCACCCATGGTAGGAGTGGGTAGGCTACTATAACTCCATCCGGCCTGTTGGTTTGGAATTCAGTGAACAACCGGCTTTCTCTGAAGATACGTGCATCGTGGACTGACCCAGGCCATCTCACAACACAGTTGGTGATGGCCAGCAGGCGAGCCAGTGCATCAGACACAGCTGTCACCACTTCACCCACTGTTGTCCTGTGGACTCCCATGCTGTCAGCTATGACCTCATAGAATGTTCCACATGCGTAAAAGCGCAGGGCAATGAGGACCTGTTCCTCTACAGTCAGAGCATGACTCCGCAAGGTTCTGCACTGCAGTTGTGGCCTGACCAGATCAGCAATGTAGTTGATGTCATCAAGTCCAAATCGAAAACTATTGTACAGTTCTTCTGTTGTGTACTGTTGGAGAGGTTTGGGGCGCTCGGTGTGGACCCTTTGGCGGTAACCTCTCCTTCCAGCATGGAAGATGTGAACAATCCCTGCCATGACTGTTGTTTCAGTCAGTAGGCCTACATCAGTCTCTGAATAACAACTAATTGCAAATACACACCTGGAATGCATGTCCAGATTGGTTAGGGCCTGTGGTTAATTATGTAATTAATAGCAAGGCCAGACCTATACAACTAATTGCTGATCTGACCAAACCATTGAGTTGGAAAGATGGACAAAAGGGGCCTAATTTTACATCTGCTGAGACCCATGCACTGCTGCTGGGTGTAAGGAACAATTATGACTCCATAGTTGGTAGCTTTAACAGAGAGGGTGGAGCGACTAAAGTAAAGAGCGGAATATGGATGGAAGTTACAGACAATGTGAATGCCACAGGATCTGGACACAAGACCAAGTGAGGTTGAGGTGGAAGAATTTGAAGCAAAGACCACAGCCAGGCTAAAAACCAACAGACGGGTAACAAACCATATAAAAGGCGACAATACACAGGTGTAGTACTTGATATCATTGGTGGTCAGCAGTCACAATCTTTACATGGAATACCAAACGTTGTACTGGATGGTGAGTCGCAGGTATGTGTGATTTTATCCTTGTCCCTATAGAACTACAATTATTATCATGTATAATTGTTATTTTCATAGTACTACAATGGCTATATGTCTTATATAGCATCCTAGTACTACCATTTTCCTGGAGCTTGAAAGCTTGTGATCATCTTATTAAGGGGTATAAAGTATATTGATAAACTTTCATTTCAGAACATTCAGACAACATTTGGCCGACTTGTCTGATCCTGGATCACAAAAAATGGGATTTCAAAATCTGATCGGATCTGATTGAGATTAAAAGTTTTGAACTCCTGGGCCCAGATCACCTCAATTCTGAGAAAACATTTTCTGTCAATAATAAGAACTTTTGAGGAATTTGAGAACAGTTGAGACAAAATAATAATCATGTTAAAATATATTTTAACCTTCTGAATAAATCGGTCTCCGAAGTAATTTTGGTTGTTGTATATTTGCGTACAACTACTCCAGTGACAAGTCATTTTGCCAATAAATTAATTGCTCAACTAGCCCAACGACGCATAAACTGTAAAACTTTGTTACAGCGTAATAGCAATCAATTGGAGTTGAATGGGTTCATGGTCTCAGATCTTCTTCATCTGGTTTGTGTCTTTTGATTGAGGCTGAGTCATAAACTCCCATGGTTCAGGTTCTTTCTAAAGGGATGATGGGAGAGTAACACAACAACACATATTTAATGTATCCCTGTGAGTAGGACTATGTGGGAGTGGAACTATTTAAACCGTAATCATACTGTTTTTATTAGGTTACAATATAGAGGCACACATCCATCTTAATCTTGTGTTACATTGTTTCTAAATCACAAGATATGTAAAGCAGAGTCGACCTGTTTAAAGCTCTATCCAGTTGTTGCAGTGTTGAAGCATTTAATGCAGGTATGCTG
Organism: Pseudochaenichthys georgianus; assembly: GCF_902827115.2. Taxonomy (NCBI): domain Eukaryota; kingdom Metazoa; phylum Chordata; class Actinopteri; order Perciformes; family Channichthyidae; genus Pseudochaenichthys; species Pseudochaenichthys georgianus. The sequence goes on from NC_047525.1 coordinate 7,146,018, forward strand.
CAATGCTTCACCTTATACAAACTGCATTAGTGTTAAGAATAAGCAGCTACAATGTACAAATAGTGTGGGCTGGTTTATTTTCTCTGCCGCCCCTACCAGCTCACAGAGGACTGTATTCATTTGTTTTATTGCGTTAGAGAGCATTATGTAAATATGTACATTGTTGCACTCTGGAGGGAGAGTGTGCCGATGGGGCTGAATGAAGCATCCAAAGAGGCCAGTTTAACAGCCAGCCATGAATGCCCAGTAGCATATGTCAGCTTGTCACACACACACACACACACACACGTGGACATCATCATGCAGGACAGCGAGGAAACTCATCTGCGCCAGGGGTGGACCCGGGCATCGGGGGGCTCCCTCTCATTCACCATAGCTGGGTACCCAACTATGAACGCAGGGTTTGTGAATAGCCGTTATTAATGAGGCCTCTTTCGGTGCAAGCAGACACCCAGGGCTGCTGCTTAGTGGCGTGCCCTCATCCAACATGAATAACAAAAGGCAGAGTGGGATCATTAGGCCCCCGGATGCCTGCGGGGTCCGCCACTTTAATCACGTTTGCGTAATGAATGCAGCTGCTGTGAATCACTGCTTATTCATAATGTCTCAGAAATGCAGTTGTAATGCGGTACTAATGTTGCTGCTGCACTGCCAGAGGTGGTGTGTGTTTGTGTGTATGCAATTGGAGGAATTAAGATGGTGTTGGTTTTTTTTATTACTCGTGGACAGTGGCCATTGTGTGTTGGATATATTGTGACAATATTATGACAGAGCCTAAGGTCATGTTAGATTGATCATCAGCGTAGGATTCCCTCATTCTGCCCTCATGAGTACGAGACATTAAAACTCACTAAGCATCTGTGATAGTAAAACGTTGGAATAGGCTGTGAGATGTTAGCCTATGACTGCAGGCTCACAATAACATTTAAGTTAAGTGACTTCGACATATATCTTTGTGGTAACCGTGACTGAGGTTACCGTATGTAAAGCTAGTCACTGACAACGCCACCTCCTGCTAAGGGGCAGGAGGAACCCGTGGACCCTAAATGTAAGTCGTGGATCGATTTTAAAGCTTCCCTTAATGGGTTCAATTATGAATTCCAAAAACATAACACAGCTTTATTTAACAAGTGTTGGAAACTGTTTAAAATGTCGATTCATGTAAAGTATAAAAATGGCAAATATAATTCAACACGTATATAAGTTACCCTCCTCAGTTGGGCAGGCCCGGTCCGCCGGGTCGCAGTGCCTGCTAATCGTGAGGGACAAAAACAAGAAAAGCCACACACCAAAACAACATAAGCATGCAATATTTAAACCACAATCTCTATAAAATAATAACAGTGAGATATTTAGCATACAGAAAAGAAAGTGTCACACCGTGCAGTCCCTACACTGAAGGCAGGCAGCGTTCCACCCGCCGCAGAGGAGCACAACCTACGACACAAACAATAAAATGATTATACTGCCATACACTGCACATGAAGAAAATGAACAAGAAAATACATAACACACACTATAGGACAGTGGCTGGCCTGGTCTTCCACAGAGTAGATTTCCAACTCAGCTTAATCCTGCCGGGGAAATGGTCACTTAATATCCCGGGTAGCTGGGCCGGTTGTGTACATTAAGCTCTGTAAAACATATAAATAAGTTGCTTAAAACACAATTAAAAACGTCGGTTTAAAAACGCTATTTAAAAGCAAATTACTCATAACAGACCCGGTCTTGTGCCTGTCGGGAGAGTTTCCCTCCGTCAATGGCAAAATCTCGTCTTGCACTCGCCCCAATTAAACCAAACTAAATGAGCCACTTGCATAAGTTAATTTAAAAGACCATAAAACCACCTTAAAACTGTTATTCCTACCTTTGTGAGAGGGAGAAGACCAGTGGCAGGCAGCCAAGAGAGACTTTCTTGAACTGACGTCAAACTCTTTATGGCTTCCTGTTTACCCGGTCAACGGTCATGTGACCGCATCAGGTGACACCGTCAGGTGACAATGACGTCAGATTCCCACATCTTATTCTACTACAAGTTTTCCTCTTGAATCTTTCCTCACAATGTTGAGAGGGATTTTCAATGAACGATTGATGCCATTTTTAGGTCTTACATGACATTACAATAATGAATGTTTAAAAAGAGAGTTGATTTTAGTTTTCTTGAGATGTTTGTGTCTGCATCTATCCTTGTTCAAAGAGCACCTCAAACAAACGAGCCCTCCTACCCAAACATTTTATGATTTTTAAAATTGCTTATCCTCTGTCCTTTCTCAGACTCAATATTAGTCCCCATTCCTTATGCCAAGAGGGCACAAGTGTGTTTGAATGAATCCCGTTTCCTGTGTGATGGATTGCACAGACTGAGTGGTTTTTGGTTTACTACATTTCACGCTGGTTCCTGATGCCACTGTCTACCACCATCACCACACCTACGTCAAATGCTGAGATTTGTACTCTAATATGTAGCGTTGATAACATGGTTTGTTTGCTTTTATGTAACCTCCCTGAAGCCTATGTGGTTGGATGCCAAATAAGTGACCTTTTCCTATTTGTCTCCCTCGCAGGGGGATGTGCTCGCTCCCAACATGTTCCCCAGCTGTTGGGCTTGCTAAGGCTCCACTGGAAAACAGCATGTCACTCTC